>NC_058080.1:229774986-230039051 GCF_014858855.1 Bufo gargarizans | reverse complement strand
GGTCCTCCGGTACTAATGAACACTTTCATAATGGAAGCCCTCATTAGTATTCGCCCCATAATACGCTGGGGTATTTTCCCCCCTTTTGGGGGAAAAATGCATCTTATGGGGTGAAAAATACAGTATTTTACACAGAAGTTTTAATTACAAAAGGTAATATGACTGTCCAGTATTTTGTGCACCCTTGCTTTAGTTTAACTCCTTCTTTTTTTACAGACTAGCATTCAAATAAACCTCCCAGACTATTTTGAGTCCTTTTTGGTAACATCTTCTTCAGTGTTCAGTCTTAGACGTTGGGTTCTTCTAATGGTCCAATTATTCCCAAATATATTGAATGATGTTGAGGTATGTTCCATAATTGAGCTGAAGATTTTAGATTGTAGACCTTTACCCCTGCAAACACTTTAAAGACACCGCCTGTTAGTCAGGGATGTAGAAAACATTCATAACAGCATTCCATTCTTACTCATAGAGGGGGTTTCTTAGTGGAGAAGCCACCCATATGCATTCATGCCTCCTAACAGGGCGTATGGACAGACTATGGTGGAATTTATGAGTAGGGGAAAATTTGAAATCAGTTTTGCTTGAGTCTGCTTACATAATAAATTTTACTTATCCTTAGACCTAACACTATTGTCTAGAGAAGGTACTTCAGTTTTCCTACTCCACCCTCCTCCTGGAGTGAGATTACAACTTTTTTATGACTTAAAAAAAAAAAAGTCTCAATGATAAATCTGGAGTGAAACTCATTAACATAGCTAACCACCCACTTTTCCATGCACATTACAAAATTGGAGTGAGTGGTGTAAAAAGCAAAAAGTTGCAATAAGTTGTGCGAGTTAAAAAAAAGTCTGAACATTTTTGCGCTTTCGCTTAAATGTTGCAAAGGCGAGTGCAAAAAGTTGAAAAAGCCCTATATTTGTTTAGATACTGTTTTGCTGATGATTGGTGGTCTACCAGAACTTACACAGATGTTAGAAGTCTCATTTTCTGTGTATGTGAAAATTTGTGAAGTTCAGTTTTGAAAGATACAGTTTTTAAAAGTAACATAAAAGTAATATACAGTATCTCAAAAAAGTACACCCCTCACATTTTTAAGATTTTATTTTATCTTTTCATGGGACAATACCAAAAATATGACACTTTGATACAATGTCAAGTAGTCAGTGTGCAGCTTGTATAACGGTGTAAATTTGGTGTGCTCTCAAAATAACTCAACACATAGCCTTTAATGTCTAAACCGCTGGCAACAAAAGTGAGTACACACCTAAGTGAAAATGGACAAATTTTTGCCAAAGTGTGAATATTTTGTGTGGCCACCATTATTTTCCAGCACTGCCTTAACTCTCTTGAGGTTCACTAGAGGTTCACAGGTTGCCACTGAAATCCTCTTCCACTCCTCCATGATGACATCACAGCGCTGGTGGATATTAGAGACCTTGTTCTCCTCCACCTTCCATTTGAGTATGCCCCACAGATGCTCCTCTACATTTACACAGTTTTTACACTGTCATACAAGCTGTACACTGACTACGTTACTTTGTATTAAAGTGTCATATCTTCAGTATTGTTCCATTAAAAGATATAATAAAATATTAATGAAAATGTAAGGGTGTACTCACTTTTGTGAGATACTGTAAGTAATATAGATTGTAGTAGTAAATAGCTTGTATTCAATTGTTGTTTTGACTGAAAACTGAACATACTAAAGAGTGGTTTCTTGTATGTAAATCTCTCTTTAGTTATACAATAATCTTTTTAGTGTTTATTATCAATTCAAGGCAGAATATAAATTACATATTGACAGTAATTCCCCCAAGTACAAAACCACCTACCCCATAGGGCTGTCCTGTCCGAAGGGGAATAAATAAATAAAAAAGTAGGGAGAAATTGGAGATTTTACCCCAACTAGACCATGCATTGAGCCAATGTGCATAATATTTTGCCTTCAAACTATTTCTGTTTCTGTATAAGAGTTTTTCATATGCTAATTATACAATAAATTCCTTCTCCACTTTATTACAAAGGTTTTTACATAATGACATTAGACAGCATTAGAAAGGCATTTCCTGCTTAACATAATAAGTATAAGAGAATAGGTTTCAGTAATAAAGTTTATCCATCATTCTTAAAGGGGCTGTCTAACTTCAGCAAATTACATTTCTCAGGTAGAGAAAGTTAATACAAGGCTCTTACTAATAGATTGTCATTGTCCATATTGCTTCTTTTGCTGGCTTGATTCATTTTTTCATCACATTAATACTACTCATTTCCAGGGGTATGACCACCCTGCAATCCATTTTCTGAAGTGATACAATCCCTTTAAAGAGGGCAGATCATGGAAATTTAATCCCTCAGATGCTATGGTTCAATGTGACTACAGCATCTGAGTGGTGAAGACGCAGGAGCCGCAAGCTGCTATGCCAGTAACAGCGTTCCTTGGCTGATATCTGGGAACCTGTAGTATGCCAGTAATGTCTCAGAGCCTCAAGCATGCTCCGATACCCAACACTTGTATATACCAAAACAGGCCTGCATATGGCAGCATTGTATTTTTATATAGAGAATGGTATTTTCTGTGATGAGTAAATACGCATAACAGAAAACAATGTTTTTAAAAGTCTTCCTGAAAATGAAAATTTAATTCTAAAATGGGAAACTGAATTTATGTAATTTATGTCATTTTTGTAATATATGTCTTATCTAAAGATTAGCGAATCGAAGTTGACGAAGTTGAATTTGATCCGAATTTCAGGAAAAATTCTATTCTCACTGAATCCGAATTTCCTCACGCTTTTTGTTAACGAATCTCTTACACCTTGCTGCACTGACTGGGGATCCAAATTGCCATTATACAGCTCTGTAAATCCAGCAAACTGTTCTTGTTATTGGAAGTGCTGTTTGATACAGCCATTAACAGTGTTTATTACAAGGAAATATTAATATGTCTTATTTGCCCTTGTGCTGTGCAGTTATATGTTCTAAAGCATTTTTCGCTTGTATTAGTGGGAAAAAAGGGCTTATTAGCCATTATGTGGTGAAGTGAGAAAATTACAGCCCTTTTTGGCAAAAAAAAATTATTATTATTTACCGTTCAGCGGTGCAGTTATATGTTTTAAAGCCCTTTTTGACATGTATTAGTGGCACAAAAATATATATTATTTGCCGTTCAGCTGCGCAGTTATATGTTCTAAAGCCTTTTGTGGCATGTATAAGTGGAAAAAAAATAAGGGCCTATTTGCCGTTCAACAGTGCAGTAATATGTTCTAAATCCTTTTTTGATGTGTATTAGTGGCAAAAAAATATTGATTATTTGCCGTTCAGTGGTGCAGTTATAAGGTCTAAAGCCTTTTGTGGCGTGTATAAATGCAAAAATATAAGGGCCCATTTGCCGTTCAGCAGTGAATTTATATGTTCTAAAGCCCTTTTTGGTGTGTATTAATGGCAAAAAATATATATTATTTGCCGTTAAGCAGTGCAGTGATATGTTCTAAAGCCTTTTGTGGAGTGTATAAGTGGAAAAAAGTAAGGGCCTATTTGCCGTTCAGCAGTGCAGTTATATGTTCTAAAGCCCTTTTTGGCATGTATAAGTAGAAAAAAAATACATAGTATTTGCCGTTAAGCGGTGCAGTTATATTTTCTAAAGCCCCTTTTAGCGTGTATTAGTGGCAAAAAAATATATATATTATTTGCCGTTCAGTGGTGCAGTTATATGTTATAAAGCCGTTTGTGGAGTATATAAGTGGAAAAAAGTAAGGGCCTATTTGCCGTTTAGCGGTGCAGTTATATGTTCTAAAGCTCATTTTGGCGTGTATTAGAGGCACAAAAGTATAAGAAAAAAAAAATGAAATCCTGCATGCCAAGGCCGCACCTCTTGAAAAATATAATTTATTGAATACACACAAAATCCAAGACATTTAAAATCAATTGTATACAATTATATGTCCATGTGTGGACCGAAAAATGGGTGCAACACACAAACCCACACAATTCATAAATAGAAAATCTGCATCAAGGTGTCTTTTAAATATAGTAAAAAGTATACATGGTTATGGCATCAAAAGACATATATGTGCACCAGATACTTATCTTATCCGATATTAAGCAGGCATGATTGTGCAGGTAGGAAAGTGTCCCCGTGCGTATCACCAGACAATGCTGGCTTCCTCAGGGGTTCAAATGTCAGGATGTTGTGTCCAATATATATACATAAATAATTATATTGTAATCAAACTCAGCGGTGGCTAATTCATGAATAGGGAGGTGCAAATAATAAGGGAGGCAAGCGAGAGTGCAGTGTTACCTTATACTCCATGGCACCAGAAGCCAAGCCGTAGCGTGCCGGAACTACCGATCGCGCATGTGCAAGATGGCACCAAACCAGAAGTGCGGCGTGCGTTCTAAAGGCCGGAACCGCACCGCCAAGCCAAAACTGCCGGCGTGCACCTGCGCTAAACCCCCAGGAAGTGTGCCGCAATGTGTGTAAATATATGAGCAATAATATATAAGAAATAAATCAAAATCAATCCAAAGATATCACATTGCAAAAATAGCAAATAATTAGAACAAAACCACCTAAAAAAATAAAATAAAATATGATAATAATAATAGATTGAATAAAACCTAGTGATTCACATAACCCCAAATAAACCTTACATAACACATTATTATTTCATATACCCCAAAAAGTTTACAATCAATAATGATAAACAATAAATGGTGAAAAAATATACAGAATGTATATTCTTGATTCAAGTAAGAGTTATAACCAAAAATACCAATCAAACCAGTTATCATATATGCGCATATATGGGAAAAAAAAGGGGGGTGGGGATTTTATATAATATGGAATATGAATAAAAATTACTATAAGTGAATAAATAAATTATTTCAATTCATATATTTACTATAAGCAAAATTAATTAAATATGGTCAAAAAGTACAATAAGCAAAATTCATGAAACATGATCAAAAAGTACAATAAATAAATAAATGATTTCAATTCATACATTTTATGGGCAAAATTAATCAGTAGTCATGATTATGATTAGGTTTATAATTAAAGAATAACAACACCAATAAACCCATTAGTAAATATAATTATGATGAAATGAGGAAAGCATAAGTGTATAATACCCTCAATAAATCAAATGCACGCATAGGAGTTAGGAAGTGTGCTGCCTTTGCAATGTATATTACATGCTTGGCACTCAGTAGTGTCTGTTTCTTTAAGACCCTCCATTTTCTTGAAGCCTAGAGGCGGGTCTTCTCTGTACTGTCTAGGGCTTGCTGGTACATATCCTGTTCAGTCCAGCTCTGGCTACTGTAGTGACCAGATCCACAGGACATCTTAAAGCTATTACAGATTGCAAACCTGACGAACACCAAAGCCTGTGAGTAAAGGGGTTTTGCTAGTTCAGCTTGTGTAGAGGGATGTTAGACATTGCAGATAGATAATGTGTGTTTCAGTGTAGTAAGCAAGCACATGTTAGTTAGGCCCTATCTTTTGTATTAGCTATGTATAATGTATGTTGCTTGAATTAGCCATGCTTATATTTTTCTTTTTATGTTTGTTCCACAGTTTTACCACATATCATCTCATATCATATTAAATGAACACTATTGTACACATTCCTGTTCATTATATCTCAGTAAAGATTGCATCAGTTCAGCAAACCAGCGCATCTTTCATTGGGATTCGGTTTATACTTGATGTTAAGCTGTGTACCTAAAGCAACACGCAGCCGAGACATTACAGTAAAAAGGCTTTAAAACGTTGTCAGAAGCAGTTAAGCAGCTTTAAATCGTCCTCCGCAGTAAAAGGACTAATAACTCCTTTCAGCCACGTGGAGTGAAACGAAAGTGAAACTAATTTCTCTCACTCACTACAACACTGATACTGCCTGTGTCCAGTCATCATCATTATCCACGCTGCCAGCTAAATCAAGATGCAGAACACAGAGAACAGCACTCTGACAGTTAACCCTCAATGCTCCTATAAGGAAGATGACACACACAGCTTGCCAAGAATCAAGTCTAGATGCACAAAACTGTCTAGAGCATCCAGTCAAACAAATCTGACTTCAGCTAGCGCTGATTCAGCAAGATCTAGGCGTACTAGACATTCAAGCATCACCAGTCTGTCATCGGCTAGCGACAAAGCGACTAAGGCAAGAGCAAAAGCAGAGGCAGCTTGCGCCATGGCTTCTTATGCAGAGCAGGAAGCTGAATTGATGAGAGAACAAGCAAAAAGTGAATCTGAAGCACTTAAAAAGAAAGCAGAAGTGGAAGCATCTTTACACTTACTCAAACAGCAGAAAAACGCGGCAGCAGCCTTAGCCGAGGCAGAAGTTTTCACAAGGGCTGCTGAAGCTCAGTTCGATGGCATAGAAAACCAGATGTCATCCCACAGCGCAAACCAACGCACCCGTGAATACGTACAGTCACAAGCAACCATGTACACCGACCAGCAGTCCAATGACGCACCTAGGTCTTCATTGACTCCACCAGCAATAAGCAACTTTGATACTATGCAACATTGCAAGACTAAATCAGAATCTCAGTGTGGGAAGTCAAGTGGTCGCATGCTTAGACACCAATCTGCCAACCCTCCAAGAGTGCAAACGGATGCTCGTGTACTCCCTCCTCAAGCAAATACAAGTCTGGATTATAGCAGAAAGACTTACAACAGACGAGAACTACCACCTAAACAAAGTGGATTCAGTCAAGTGCCTCATCAGCCTTACCAGCCGCAACCATACCCTGAGTTTACACCCGAGAAGTATTCGCCAGACGCAACAAGTGCTATAGAAGTGGCAAAATTCCTGATGCACCGTGAGATAGTGGGCGCTGGTCTCATGAAATTCGACGACCGTCCAGAAAACTACTGGGCCTGGAAGTCATCTTTCCTGAGCGGTACCCAAGACTTAAACCTGACAGAGAAAGAAAAGCTTGACCAGCTTGTCAGATGGCTAGGTCCAGAGTCCACTGAGCAAGCCCAAAGGATCAGATCAGTACATGTTCATGACGCAGCAGCAGGACTTGCAATGGTGTGGCGGAGACTAGAACAATGCTATGGATCACCTGAAGTGATCGAGGATGCTCTTCTGAAAAGGATAGAAAACAATCCAATAATAACAAATAAGGATTACCAAAAGCTGAGAGGTTTGGGAGACCTACTCTTAGAAATAGAAGCCGCTAAGTCTAGTGGATATCTGCCAGGTCTCTCATATCTGGATACAGCACGTGGAGTTGAGCCCATAATCGAGAAACTTCCTTACAACTTGCAAGAAAGGTGGGTAGCTCAAGCTTCAAGATACAAGAAAGATCATCGAGTTGCATTTCCACCATTCGGCTTCTTCGCTGAATTCATAGAAGACCAAGCTGAAATACGCAATGACCCAAGCTTTGCTTTCCTGAACAAGAGAACGGCAAGCTTCCCAAAGGTAGAGCAGAAACCTCCAGGGCTTTACAAAGAACGTAGAGCAACAGTTTCTGTAAGGAAGACAGAAGTTCCGCCTGAATCTGCAGCTAATCAGGAAGACAACACAAGGAAGAAAGGTGAGGAGTCAGACAAAATATGTCCTATCCACAATAAGCCTCATCCACTAAGAAAATGTCGCAGTTTCAGAAGTAAGACGTTAGAAGAGCGCAAAGCTTATCTTAAAGACAATCGCATTTGTTTCACATGCTGCGCTTCAATTCAGCATCTTGCAAAAGACTGTACAAAAACAATACAATGCGCAGAGTGTAACAGTGACAAACACTTGTCAGCACTGCACCCGGGACCACCACCATGGAAACAAGAAGTTCAAGCAACTCAAGAAGATCATGGTGGGGAGCAAGGAGAGAGTACAACGCCAGCAGTAACCTCAAAGTGCACTGAGATCTGTACAGAGCAGGGCCGCTCAAGATCGTGCTCCAAGATATGCTTAGTCAAGGTGTATCCAGCAGGTTTTAGAGAAAAAGCAATCAAGATGTACACAGTCATGGATGAACAGAGTAACAGATCTCTGGCAAAAACTGAATTCTTTGACCTCTTCGGTGACAAAGGAAGTCCAACTCCATACACCTTGAAGACTTGTTCTGGAGTTGTAGAGACAATAGGGAGAAGAGCAAATAACTACATCATCGAGTCATTAGATGGAAAGACAAAGGTGACTCTACCTACCCTCATAGAATGCGATGAGATACCAGACGACAGGTCAGAGATACCCACACCTGAAGTTGCTCGTCATCACCCTCATCTGATGCGAATAGCAGACCAAATACCAGCACTAGATCCAGATGCTGCAATCACCCTTCTACTTGGGAGAGATATTCTCAGATTGCACAAAGTCAGAGAACAGTACAATGGGCCACACAATGCACCATTTGCACAACGCCTTGATCTTGGATGGGTCATCGTTGGAGAAGTATGTCTAGATGGACTGCACAAACCATCAAAGGTAAATGTCTACAGAACACATCTGTTGCAGAATGGTCGTACATCTTGTCTTTGCCCATGTACCAACAGTCTACACATTAAAGAGAGATTAGATAACCTAACTCATCATCGGAGTATCCAGAGGTGCATGGAAGACTTAGCCTCAACTGAAAATACAGATGAACTGGGTTGTAAGGTGTTTGAAAGAACACGAGACGACGACAAGCCAGCACCCTCGGTAGAAGATACCCTCTTCCTCGAGATCATAGACAGAGAAGTCTACAGAGACAAGTCAGGCAGCTGGGTAGCCCCTATACCCTTCCGGTCACCACACCATCGCCTTCCTGTCAACAAGGTACAAGCAGAGAAACGCTTCAGTTTGTTGCAGCGCACTCTACAAAGAAAGCCAAATATGAAGAAACACTTCCAAGCCTTCATGCAAAAGATTTTTGACAACGAGCAGGCAGAAAGGGCACCACCACTACAAGAAAACCAAGAACACTGGTACTTACCAATATTTGGAGTGTATCATCCTCAAAAACCAGGTCAGATACGTGTAGTATTTGACTCAAGTGCGAAGCACGAAGGCATCTCACTAAATGACGTCCTTCTCAGCGGACCTGACCTGAACAACACACTCCTTGGAGTACTCATCAGGTTCAGGAAAGAACTTGTAGCAGTAACAGCAGATGTACAACAGATGTTCTACTGTTTCTTTGTTCGAGAAGATCACCGAGGCTACTTAAGGTTCCTGTGGTATGCAGACAATGACTTTAACAAAGACATCATAGAGTACAGGATGAAGGTACATGTGTTCGGAAACAGCCCTTCCCCAGCTGTAGCTATCTACAACCTGAAATGAGCAGCACAGCAAGGTGAAAGACATGGTCAAGAAGCCAAACAGTTCGTCATGAAGAACTTCTACGTGGACGATGGACTTGCTTCTTTCTCCAGCAACGAAGAAGCTATTAACGTACTGAAAAGTACAAAAGAAATGTTGGCAGAATCCAACATAAGATTGAACAAGGTAGCTTCCAACAGCTACAGAGTCATGGAAGCATTTCCAATAGAAGACCGTGCTAAAGACCTCAAAGACTTAGATCTAGGAACAGAATCACCACCCTTGCAAAGAAGTCTTGGGCTTAGTTGGGACTTAAAGACTGACAGTTTCACCTTCAGGGTCTCCAGAGAAGAGAAACCATTCACAAAAAGAGGTGTCCTATCTACAGTCAACAGTCTTTATGACCCCCTGGGATTCGTAGCACCCATCATCATGCAAGGCAAAGCTTTTTTGAGACAGATCACTACTGAGCAGGAACAAATTGACTGGGACGTACTTCTTCCTGACGAGAAGCAAATGCAGTGGAAGTTGTGGAAAGACTCATTGTTAGAGCTTGAACAACTCTACATTTCAAGACCGTACGTATTTGTTTCCTTGTCTGCTACAAAGAGGAGAGAATTATGCGTATTCTCTGACGCTTCCACTATGGCTATTGCAGCTGTAACTTACCTCAGGGTAATAGACACTGAGGGACAAAGCCATGTTGGGTTCATCATGGGAAAATCTAAACTAGCTCCCAGACCTGCTCACACTGTCCCACGTCTAGAACTTTGTGCTGCTGTCTTAGCGGTAGAGATGGCAGACATGATTACGACTGAACTGGACATTGAGATCCATGCAGTGAACTTTTATACGGACAGCAAGATTGTGTTAGGATATATTCACAACACTTCAAAAAGATTTTACACATACGTGACCAACAGAGTGACACGTATCAGAAAGTCTACAAGTCCAGATCAGTGGCATCACATCAGCACAGACAAGAACCCAATGGATCATGGGACAAGATTGGTGTCAGCCGCTGTACTCAAGCAAACTAACTAGTTCGTAGGTCCATCGTTTCTTGGTAAGCCAGAAATCAAAGAGACTACTCAGGTAGAGACCTTTCAGCTCATAGAACCAGATCAAGACAAAGAGGTAAGACCTCAAGTTGCAGTTTACAAGACTTTAGTTACCAGAGACAGTCTGGGCGCCCATAGATTTGAAAGGTTTTCCAGTTGGAAGTCGCTGACTCGTGCAATCGGAAAACCTATCTGTCTAGCCAGATACTCCTTCAGAGCTACTAATACTGATCAGCGTAGCAACGACCATCTTGAACAAGCCAAGGTCGCGATCATCAAATGCGTCCAGCAGGAAGTTTTTAAAGAAGAAATTCAAAGCCTTCTGAAAAAGGAAGAGATTTCTCGACACAGTTCGCTCAAGAAGTTGAACCCTATCCTCGACGAAGACGGAGTACTAAGAATTGGAGGTCGTTTGTCGGCAGCGGATATGACTATTCAAGAGAGACATCCCTTCATCATACCTAAGAATCATCACATCGCTCTTCTTCTGGTAAGACACTATCACGAGCAAGTTGCACATCAAGGACGACACTTCACTGAAGGAGCAGTACGGTCATCAGGATTGTGGATCATAGGAGGTAAGAGACTAGTCTCCAGCGTGATCAGCCAATGCGTTACCTGTAAGAAGATTAGAGGGAAACTTGAGGTTCAGAAGATGTCAAACTTACCTGCAGACAGACTTGCTTCAGATCCTCCGTTCACTCACATAGGTCTAGACGTTTTTGGACCATGGAACATCTCTTCTCGCAAGACTAGAGGAGGCAGTGCCGAAAGTAAACGTTGGGCTGTTCTGTTCTCTTGCCTGAGTACTAGAGCAGTTCATATTGAAGTGATTGAATCTTTATCCACTTAAAGTTTCATCAATGCCTTGAGAAGATTCTTCTCTATCAGAGGACCAGCAAAATTGATTCGTTCAGACCGCGGCACAAACTTTATTGGGGCCTGCAAGGAGTTGAAAATCATCTCTACAGACTCTGAAACAGGTTCCTATCTTCAAGATCAAGGATGCACTTGGACTTTTAATCCTCCACACGCATCGCATATGGGAGGAGCATGGGAGAGGATGATTGGAGTAGCTCGTCGTATTCTGGATGCCATGCTCCTAAAGGTTGGGTCTACTCGCCTCACTCATGAAGCTTTGACTACACTAATGGCTGAAGTCGTGGCCATTATGAACTCCAGACCTTTGGTTCCAGTGTCTACAGATCCAGAGATGCCATCAGTCTTGACACCCGCAATGCTGCTGACCCAGAAGATGGAACCAGTGACAGCTCCCACTGGAGACTTTGACCTCAAGGACTTGTATACTAAGCAATGGAGACAAGTTCAAAGCCTTGCGGACATTTTCTGGAAGAGGTGGAGACAGGAATACCTGGTGACACTCCAGCCACGCAAGAAATGGCAAGATGACAAACCCAACTTACAAGTTGGAGACATTGTCTTATTAAAAGACACTCAGGCCCACAGGAACGAATGGCCTATTGGACTCATTGTGGGGACTGATCCTAGTGGTGATGCTAGAGTTAGAAAAGTTGAAGTTAGAATTGTTAGACAGGGCATTCCCAAGGTGTATGCTAGGCCAATTTCTGAAGTAGTTTTACTTCTGTCCAAAAGTTAGTGGCATAACAAAAGGTACGCCAGGTGGGGAGTGTGCTTCCTTTGCAATGTATATTACATGCTTGGCACTCAGTAGTGTCTGTTTCTTTAAGACCCTCCATTTTCTTGAAGCCTAGAGGCGGGTCTTCTCTGCACTCTCTAGGGCTTGCTGGGACATATCCTGTTCAGTCCAGCTCTGGCTACTGTAGTGACCAGATCCACAGGACATCTTAAAGCTATTACAGATTGCAAACCTGACGAACACCAAAGCCTGTGAGTAAAGGGGTTTTGCTAGTTCAGCTTGTGTAGAGGGATGTTAGACATTGCAGATAGATAATGTGTGTTTCAGTGTAGTAAGCAAGCACATGTTAGTTAGGCCCTATCTTTTGTATTAGCTATGTATAATGTATGTTGCTTGAATTAGCCATGCTTATATTTTTCTTTTTATGTTTGTTCCACAGTTTTACCACATATCATCTCATATCATATTAAATGAACACTATTGTACACATTCCTGTTCATTATATCTCAGTAAAGATTGCATCAGTTCAGCAAACCAGCGCATCTTTCATTGGGATTCGGTTTATACTTGATGTTAAGCTGTGTACCTAAAGCAACACGCAGCCGAGACATTACAGGAAGCCTGAGAGTCTTGTGGTCCCGCACCAGGGAGGAGCCAGCGGAAAGCAAGGAGATACATCCATAAGTAAATAAAAGAAAAAAAGAAAAATAAAGGATAGAGTCCATTAGTCTATAGAAGTACATGTCTTTGGTAGGTCAGTAGGCACAGGAGGTCTCTTGGGAAAGCATATCCTTGGTGTGGCAAGTAAGCAAAGGGGGTCTCTTGGGAGTGTCCTCATCCATTATCCAAAATCAGAGAATGAAAATTAGTGCCGTGATGTGAAGAAATCAATAAAATGTGAAGTGCTTATCCAGAAAGACCAAATGGGTTAGTATCACAGATGTAAAACAGTGACAAAACCTAAAGAATGCAAAAAACAACACAATTACCAAAAACAGAAGCAAAAAAATGAACACAAACTTAATATGTATAATAACCAGTAAAGGAAAGTTCCTAATAAAACCATGTGGTATAAGTGACCCTAAATTAAAGATCCACCTGGATTCAGATTTAAGTAGCTGTTGTGTCACCTGTGCCCCCCTAATATTATTATGGATGAGATCCAGTCCCATGACCCACCGATGTTATGGGTTTATCCCCACTAGACCTATAACGTAATGCCAATCAAATATTCGAGAGATGCTGTTGTATCCTCTTCTGTAACTCCTGTGTGGTGTGTCCCACATATATCTTGTTGCATGGGCATAGTAAAGCATATACCACATTCCTAGAATGGCAATTCACATAGTGTTTAAGAAGGATCTGTTGATTGTTCAGATCAGATCAGTAAACCTATCCGAACCTAATGTGAACTGGCACACATTGCAGTTTCCACAGGGTTATGTTCCTTTCACTGTTCTAACACCACCAATATTCCTGGAGGGACGTTGGAAATGACTTCGTACCAATTTGTCCTTTAAATTTGGTGCTCTTTGTGCAATCATTTTTGGCTTGGTGTCGATATATGGAACAAGTCTCTTATCAGAATTGAGCAAGAACCAATGGGTGTTCAAAATCTTATATCGGTCTGTCCACTGATTGCTATACCGAGTAATTGGTCGTACCCTATTGTCTTGGGTCCTGTTCTTGGGTGTAAACAGATCTGAATGATTTGATCCTTTGGGCTCCTGAAAAGCCTTTGAAATAAGCTTTTTGGGGTATCCTCTATTCTGGAAGCGTGAGGATAGATCAGAGGAGGCTTTTTTTGGTGGGTTTACGTAGTCCCCCTCCTAGTCCTGCATCATCGCTGCTTTCAGATTAAAGATTGCCATCACTTGTGCTTTTAACAGAAGTACAAGTGACATTTTTTGTTGCCATATTCACATCTCTATTTTTCACCTAACCCTGTACATTGCCCGCATGTTTCCATCTATAGGCTTGTTTCCTCTCAAAATCCAATTTATCCCAATGGAATTTAGATTTCTTACCCATTATAATTTCCTTGTCAAAATTTTCCAAAGTCTCCCTCAGTTTAGCATAAACAAATCCACTTTGTCTATATTGTATTGTACAAGTTTAGTCTTCAATCCACCCAGTCTGTGTTTGGTTTGCCAAAACACATGGTCATGGTCAATGAGCATACCCATAAGGATCTTTGAACACTGTAGTAGTCCCTGTTCCCATGTCTGTTTAAATTCTGCAGTGACGTCCCAAGCAGGGAATTTTTGAACACTCAATCCTCTAGGGGCAATTGCACATTTAAGATACTCTTCTAAGCTCTTAATATTCCACCATACAAGTGTAAACAGTTTATGAGCCTCTATAATATCCTCAACATCATCAACACCAATATTTTCATGGAATACAGATGGAATTTATGAATTCCAGGAAGTCGTCCTCGCTTCCAAATTAAAAATCCATTTCCATAAACCGCCAATAGTGGGTTCCACAACCCTTGAAGTATGGAGCAACAAGTAACTCCAACAACTAGAAAATTAGAAGCCAAAGGAATGGGGGCACACCTAAAATAGCATTCAGAGTGCATGCCACAGTATCAATATTAACCATGTAGTCAAAAAAAGAAAAAGAAAAGATATACCGCAAGCCAAGGCTGCACCTCTTAAAAAATAGAATTTATTGAAAACACACAAAATCCAAGACATTTAAAATCAATTGTATACAATTATATGTCCATGTGTGGACCGAAAACCCACACAATTCATAAATAGGAAATCCGCATCAAGGTGCCTTTTAAATATAATAAAAAGTATACATGATTATGGCATCAAAAGACATATATGTGCACCAGATACTTATCTTATCCGATATTAAGCAGGCATGATTGTGCAGGTAGGAAAGTGTCCCACGTGTATCGCCAGACAATGCTGTCTTCCTCAGGGGTTCAAGAGTCAGGATGTTGTGTCCAATATATATACATACCGTATTTTTCGCCCCATAAGACGCACTTTTTCCCCTCCAAAAATCGGGGGGAAATGCCCCTGCGTCTTATGGGGCGAATGCGGACAATTTAACATCGCTGAATGCGATGTAGCGTACGCTGGGGCCGGGGGAGGGACTGGAGGAGGAGCTGGGGGCCGGGAATAGCGGCGGGGCGGTGCAATCAATGTACTATAGCCCCGCCCCGCCGCTCCGATATACTAATAATAAATGTCTTATTCGATTAAAATGTATTAGATATGCCCCCTCACTCCTATATTGCTAATTGTACCTTAAATCCTATTCCTAGCTTCTGTAATGCAGGACGGGCGGGCGGCAGCGTGACTCCCTGATGTCACGTGCCTGCGCCGCCTACTTTATGAATGAAGCAGGCGGCGCAGGCAAGTGACGTCAGCGAGTGACGTGCCGGCCGCCCGGCCTGCATTACAGAAGCTAGGAATAGGATGTAAGGTACAATTAGCAATATAGGAGTGAGGGGGCATATCTAATACATTTTAATCGAATAAGACATGTAATATTAGCACTGGGGGCGGCAGAGGCGGGGGCGGCGGCGGGTGGGTGAGCTGATCTGTAGATGGCACAGTTAAGGGGGGGGGGTGTCTGTGGATGCCACTGTTATGGGCTGGGGGGCTGTGGATGCCACTGTTTTGGGCTGGGGGCCTGTGGATGGCACATATATAACAGTGCCATCCACAGATCCACCACCCCCTGTAACAGTGCCATCCACAGATCCCCCGCCCCCTGTAACAGTGCCATCCACAGATCCCCCCCCTGTAACAGTGCCATCCACAGATCCCCCCCCCTGTAACAGTGCCATCCACAGATTCCCCCCCCCCTGTAACAGTGCCATCCACAGATTCCCCCCCCCCCTGTAACAGTGCCATCCACAGATCCCCCCCTATAACAGTGCCATCCACAGATCCCCCCCCCGTAACAGTGTGTCAGTCATCCACAGATCCCCCCCCCATAACAGTGTCAGTCATCAACAGATCCCCCCCATAACAGTGTCCGTCATCCACAGATCCCCCCATAACAGTGTCCGTCATCCACAGATCCCCCCATAACAGTGTCCGTCATCCACAGATCCCCCCCATAACAGTGTCCGTCATCCACAGATCCCCCCATAACAGTGTCCGTCATCCACAGATCCCCCCATAACAGTGTCCGTCATCCACAGATCCCCCCATAACGGTGTCCTTCACAGATCCCCAGTAATAGTGCCACCCACAGACCACCATTAGTTCCAAACCCACCAAAAGCTAAAAATAATTTTTTTCTTATTTTCCTCCCCAAAAACCTAGGTGCGTCTTATGGGCCGGTGCGTCTTATAGGGCGAAAAATACGGTACATAATTATATTGTAATCAAAGTCAGCGGTGGCTAATTCATGAATAGGGAGACGCAAATAATAAGGGAGGCAAGCGCGAGTGCAGTGTTACCTTATACTCCTTATACTTTTTTTTTCTTCATATATGCGCATATATGATAACTGGTTTTATTGGCATTTTTGGTTATAACTCTTACTTGAATCAAGAATATATATTCTATACATTTTTTCACCATTTATTGTTTATCATTATTGATTGTACACTTTTTGGGGTATCTGTAATAATATAATAATGCGTTATGTAAGGTTTATTTGGGGTTATGTGAATCACTAGGTTTTATTCAATGTATTATCATTATCATATTTTTTTTTTAGGTGGTTTTATTCTAATTATTTGTTATTTTTGCAATGTGATATCTTTGGATTGATTTTGATTTATTTCTTATATATTATTGCTCATATATTTGCACACATTGCGGCACACTTCCTGGGGATCTAGCACAGACGCACACCGGCAGTTTTTAGCTTGGCGGTGCGGTTCCGGCCTTTTGAACACACGCCTGATGCACTTCTGGCTTGGCGCCATTTTGCGCATGCGTGATCGGTGGTTCCGGCACGCCACAGCTTGGCTTCCGGCACCATCACCCGCGCTAACGGTCCCGCACCATGGAGTACAAGTTAACACTGCACTCTCGCTTGCCTCCCATATTATTTGCGCCTCACTATTCATGAATTAGCCACTGCTGACTTTGATTACAATATAATTATGTATGTATATATATTGGACACAACATCATGAGACTTGAACCCCTGAGGAAGCCAGCATTGTCTGGCAATATGTGTGATGATACTTTCCTACCTACACAATCATGCCTGTTTAATATCGGATAGGATAAGTATCTGGTGCACATATGTTTTTTGATGCCATAATCATGTATACGGATTTTATATTTATGAATTGTGTGGGTTTGTGTGTTGCACCCATTTTTCGGTCCACACATGGACATATAATTGTATACAATTGATTTTAAATGTTTTGAATTTTGTATGTTTTCAATAAATTATATTTTTTAAGAGATGCGACCTTGGCTTGTGGTTAGAGTTGAGCGGACACCTGGATGTTCGGGTTTGACGGGTTTGGCCGAACTTCACAAAAAAGTTCGAGTTTGGTACCTGAACTTGACCCCAAACCCGAACCCCATTGAAGTCAATGGGGACCCTGAACTTTTGAGCACTAAAATGACTCTAAAAATGTAATGGAAAGGGCTAGAGGGCTGCAAATGCCAGCAAAATGTGGTTAAGAGCATGGCAAGTGTTCTCCAAACAAATGTGGATAGGGAAATGACTTTAAATAACATAAAATACGTAAAAATAAATAAAATAAAAATCTTGATCTAGGAGGACGAGGTCCATATGGAGTAGGAGGTTGAGGAGGCAGTGGATGTGGCGGTGTAGGTGGAAGCGGCGGTCGAGGAGGTAGCCTACACTGCTTTTTGGTTTTAAATTTTTTTTAATTTTTTTTTAAATTAGGGTACACCCCAAAACATTGGGAAATATAACCTGTGATAACCCCCTCCAGTCGTGCTAAACACACGTTTAGACAATACACTGGCTGGAGGGCAGGCCAGCACCTACAAGGCGTAAAGGGCAAACTCAGGCCATGTGTCCAACTTGGAGACCCAGAAGTTGCAGCGGGCAGACCCATCAGTCAGTTTGTGTAGGCGTGTGCACACATACTGCCCCACCATGTCGCACGTCCCCGTGATGTTCACGAATTAAATTCGATATCTGCTCTATCAATTTTCGATGTTCTTTTCTGCGCCTACCATGTTGATCACAGTTAGCGGCGAATCAGGGTTCCACGCTTGAGAGGGAGCGTGAGAAAGAGAGACCACATCCAAGGGAGATCAATGGATGAAATTTAATTGTGATCGAGCGGAAATGTGGGACAAAATATTAAAGCAGAAGAATTGAAGGAAAGGAGGGGGCGCGCGGCAATTACCTACTCCCTAATCGGGGAGGTAGTAACAATAAATAACAATACAGGTCTCTTAAGATGCCCTGTTATTGGAATGATTAATAAAAAAATTATAGGGACTGTCACTGGGGTATTTAGGATGTGAAAAACGTTAGACAGGAGAGGCCCTGCTGCCGCTTTGTTGACTCTAAATAACTTCTGCCTGATCGCACGTCCCTGTGACGTCCACAATACATTTGGATATTTTCTCTATGAACTTTTCATCTTCTTTTCTGAGCCTAACATGTTGATCACGGTTATCGGAAAATCAGGGATAAACGCCGGAGAGGGAGCGTGAGAAAGGGAGACCTCATCCAAGGGAGGTCAATGGCTGCAATGGGATGGAGCGGAAATGTGGGACAAGTTATTAAAGCAGAAGGATCGAATAAGAGAGCCAACTAAAGACGAATTTTAGAAATTTAAGTCCCTGTCACCTATGCAGAGCAGGGGTTTTTCATCGCCAGAAATGGGTTAATGTCATCCACCAATGGAACATATTATTTTAAAAAATTTCGGACCCTGTCACCTATGCAGAGCAGGTGTTTATTCACTGCAAACATTTTAAAATGTCACCCAAAAATGTAACATACAAATTAGTGAATTTTTTGGACCTGTCTACTAGGTATAGCAGTGGTATATCACACCCAAAATTTGTGATTTCACCTGAAAATGTAACAGACAAATTAGCATTTTTTTTTTACCTGTCTACTAGGTATAGCAGTGGTATATCACACCCAAAAATTGGTGAATTTCACCTGAAAATTTTATGTATATACCCTTCATATATACACTTCTTGATTGCAATTATCTCTCATTCCACAGGATCGTTGACAGCCTGGAGCAAGAGGGAGATCAGAGCAGCACCAACAGTGATGAAGATGCTGATGCGCATCCCCTAGACTCCACAGTTCCTGCGGATGACGAGGCCCAACCAATGCTGCAGCAAGAGAGGGAGGAGTCTTCAGCTTTGGAGGCTCCTTCTACTGCTATTCAATCAAGCCCTGAGACAAGAAGAAGGCAGCCACAGTGGAGAAGGGGGGCAACTAACACTGCCGTCTCTGCCTCAAATACTCAAGCCCTGATTCAAACAGGTGCTTGACTATTTGAGGCAGAGACGTGTGGAAGGAAAGGAGGAGCAGATGCTCTGTGGTCTTGCTCCTCTTATTGATGATCTGGATTCGTATAAACAAACCATATTTATTGGTATCATGGGGTCAGTAGAGATGTCCCGAACTATTCGCCGGCGAACAGTTCCCGGCGAATATTGCATGTTCGCGTTTGCCGCGGCGGGCGAACATATGCGATGTTCGGTCCACCTTCTATACGTCATCATTGAGCAAACTTTGACCCTGTACCTCACAGTCAGCAGACACATTCCAGCCAATCAGCATACCCTCCCTCCCAGACCCTCCCACCGCCTATCAAAAAGCAAGGACAGCATCCATCTTAGATTAATTCTGAAGCTGCAGAGTCACAAAGTTGTAATCGCAATGCGATTAATACAGGTTATATTAATTTACAACTTAGAGCTGGGTTCCTAATGGTTATATTGATAGAAAATAATGAAGATTGAGAATATAGTGCTATATTCGTTGTCAATTCTAGCAATACAACCATTAGGAACTCAGATCTAAGTTGTAATCGCAATGCGAATAATGTAGTTTATATTCACCGCATTGTGAATTCAACTTAGAGCTAAGTTCCTAATGATTGTATTGCTAGAATTGACGAATATAACGAATATAGCACTATATTCTCAATCTTCGTTATATTCTAGCAATACAACCATTAGGAACCCAGCTCTAAGTTGAATTCGCAATACGATTAATATAACCTGCATTAATCGCATTGCTATTACAACTATCTCAAATCCGACAGTACATTCTAGCATGGAGTCGTTCCCATGGTGATGGGGACGCTCCACGAGCACGGAAGTCGGCAGAAGCTCTATGTTGAAATCGCAATGCGATTAATTCAAGTTCTATAAATCGCATTGCGATTTCAACTTAGAACTTCTGCCGACTTCCGTGCTCATGGAGCGTCCCCATCACCATGGGAACGGCCCCAAGCTAGAATGTACTGTCGGATTTGAGAAAGTTGAAATCGCAATGCGATTAATTCAAGTTCGCGATTTCAACTTACCACACTCTGCGTCAACTACCTAATTTTCCATGGGAGTTTTGCCATGGATCCCCCTCCGGCATGCCACAGTCCAGGTGTTAGTCTCCTTGAAACAACTTTTCCATTACTATTGTGGCCATAAAGAGTACCTGTGGGTTTTAAAATTTGCCTTCCTATTGAAGTCTATTGCGGTTCGCCCGGTTCGCACATTCGTGAACATTTGCGGAAATCTGCATTTGCCGTTCGCGAACGGAAAATTTTATGTTCGCGACATCACTAGGGGTCAGTGGCGACAATTTTAAAAACTCCACTTGATCCCCATGAACTTGTGAGTTGGGTAGAAAACCTGAAGCAACGCGCATTTCAGTTAGCAAAAGAACCCCTACCTGGGCCCAGTATGGTCCAACCACCTCCTAGGCCAACCTCATATTCACAGCCTCTTTATTCCCAAGAATCACAGTTTATGCCACGGGCACAATACAGGTCCTTCTAAAAAAAATTGCATATTGTGATAAAGTTCATTATTTTCTGTAATGTACTGATAAACATTAGACTTTCATATATTTTAGATTCATTACACACCAACTGAAGTAGTTCAAGCCTTTTATTGTTTTAATATTGATGATTTTGGCATACAGCTCATGAAAACCCAAAATTCCTATCTAAAAAAATTAGCATATCATGAAAAGGTTCTCTAAACGAGCTATTAACCTAATCATCTGAATCAACTAATTAACTCTAAACACCTGCAAAAGATTCCTGAGGCTTTTAAAAACTCCCAGCCTGGTTCATTACTCAAAACCGCAATCATGGGTAAGACTGCCGACCTGACTGCTGTCCAGAAGGCCATCATTGACACCCTCAAGCAAGAGGGTAAGACACAGAAAGAAATTTCTGAACGAATAGGCTGTTCCCAGAGTGCTGTATCAAGGCACCTCAGTGGGAAGTCTGTGGGAAGGAAAAAGTGTGGCAGAAAACGCTGCACAACAAGAAGAGGTGACCGGACCCTGAGGAAGATTGTGGAGAAGGACCGATTCCAGACCTTGGGGGACCTGCGGAAGCAGTGGACTGAGTCTGGAGTAGAAACATCCAGAGCCACCGTGTACAGGCGTGTGCAGGAAATGGGCTACAGGTGCCGCATTCCCCAGGTCAAGCCACTTTTGAACCAGAAACAGCGGCAGAAGCGCCTGACCTGGGCTACAGAGAAGCAGCACTGGACTGTTGCATGTCATTCGAAAATCAAGGTGCCAGAGTCTGGAGGAAGACTGGGGAGAGGGAAATGCCAAAATGCCTGAAGTCCAGTGTCAAGTACCCACAGTCAGTGATGGTCTGGGGTGCCATGTCAGCTGCTGGTGTTGGTCCACTGTGTTTTATCAAGGGCAGGGTCAATGCAGCTAGCTATCAGGAGATTTTGGAGCACTTCATGCTTCCATCTGCTGAAAAGCTTTATGGAGATGAAGATTTCATTTTTCAGCACGACTTGGCACCTGCTCACAGTGCCAAAACCACTGGTAAATGGTTTACTGACCATGGTATTACTGTGCTCAATTGGCCTGCCAACTCTCCTGACCTGAACCCCATAGAGAATCTGTGGGATATTGGGAAGAGAAAGTTGAGAGACGCAAGACCCAACACTCTGGATGAGCTTAAGGCCGCTATCGAAGCATCCTGGGCCTCCATAACACCTCAGCAGTGCCACAGGCTGATTGCCTCCGTGCCACGCCGCATTGAAGCAGTCATTTCTGCAAAAGGATTCCCGACCAAGTAGTGAGTGCATAACTGAACATAATTATTTGAAGGTTGACTTTTTTTGTATTAAATTATTACTTTTATTGGTCGGATGAAATATGCTAATTTTTTTAGATAGGAAATTTGGGTTTTCATGAGCTGTATGCCAAAATCATCAATATTAAAACAATAAAAGGCTTGAACTACTTCAGTTGGTGTGTAATGAATGTAAAATATATGAAAGTCTAATGTTTATCAGTACATTACAGAAAATAATGAACTTTATCACAATATGCTAATTTTTTGAGAAGGACCTGTAGATCTATCACTTTCTGACATGACATATAATGTCCCAAAAGCTGTCAATGCAGTGGACGGTTAGCAAAGATACGGACAATGTTATACGGATAAGGACAGAGGATTAGAATATATCTGTCCCTGTTCTTGCCCTTAAAGAAACTGCTCAGCCCAGAGATGCACCTTGAAGGTAGGTGCACTCTGTCCACGTTCCTGGCCTAACCTGTCCTTATATAGCCCTATTACTTTCTTGACATGCCATAAAATGTCCCAACGTGTTTCCCTTTACAGATAATCAAAGGTTCATCAGGGGACTAAAAGCATCAGTATGGTAATAGGGTGCAATATACAGAGTAAACATAAATAAACGATAAATCAAAACATTACTGGAGCACCCCAGACAAGAAGGCATCTTTGATGAGGTAAGAGGCGTTGAGCCTCTAAAATTAAGTACTTATTCAGAGTGTGTGGACACTTAAATACACTTGATATCAGTCCACCACATATTAGATAGTATTAGCAACACTTTTTGACAATGCAAAGCAACTTAGCTGATTCAGATGGATAGCGTGCTGGTCCAGTCCTCTCACAGACGAAGGATGCATGGCTGGGGGGATCCAGGGGGCAAAAAAACTGCTCAATTTTGCCAAGGGAATGGCATCATGGGCGGTCTTCAACCAGATTCGTCAGATCCACACATAGCTCCGTCCCCCTTGGTCTCATGATCACAAATTGCCACTATTCTTGGGTGGCAGTATAATACTGACCTCCCCTATTATCCCTAACCAAGTATCAAAGACGCTATGCGTCCAATGCCTCACCTGGAAGCGCGTCTCCCCGCCGGTTCCGGTTATCACCCTCAAACCAAAGGGCAAGTAGAGCAGGTCAATCAGATATTGAACTATCTTCGGCATTTTGTTTCCACTCAACACTACAACTTGGTACAACTTCTACCTTGGGCAGAGTTCTCCTATAACAACCACACTAGTGAGTCTACTGGATCCTCTCCATTCTTTGTCGTTTTCGGTCAACATCCTCGTACTCCTCTTTCTGTTCCTGCATCTTCCGGAGTACCAGCTGTGGATTCCTTTTTTAGAGATTTTTTGAAGATTTGGATTGACACCAAGATCTGCATCAACAAAGCGGTGACCCGCATGAAGACAAATGCAGACAAGAGAAGAAGGAGACCACCTCAGTTATCGTCTAGGGATAAGGTATGGCTTTCCTCCAAAAACATCTGCTTAAGGGTCCCCAGTTTTAAGTTTGCTCCCAGGTTACTTAGACCCTTTGAAGTATTGAGGAGGATCAACAAAGTGACATACAAGCTACATCTACCTCCCTTTCTGCGTATTCCCAATGCCTTCCATGTCTCCTTACTGAAACCAGTGGTCCTTAATAGTTTCTCAATGGCTCCTTCTACTCCAACTCCGGTATCAGAGAATGCTGACGAGGTATTTGAAGTCAAGGACAACCTGGACATCAAGAAACGTGGTAGGAAGACCTACTATCTTGTGGACTGGAAGGGATTTGGTCCTGAGGAGAGATCTTGGGAGCCGCAGGAGAACATTCATGCTCCGGATCTGATAAAGAGCTTTCTGTCTCATCGTGGACTCAAGAAGAGGGAATGTAAGCAGGGGGGTACTGTAACAACGACTGCTGTGCGATGCTGTTCCCCTGCTTACCGCAGCGGTCCCGGGTGCCATGCTCTTCGGTGATCGGTGGCCAGTGCTTCCCAGTTACCGCTGCAGTCCGGGACACTCTGTTTGTGTGAGTGATGTTGTTTCTGTGGATTCTGCTTCACAGCTTCTATTCAGCCCTGGACACAGAATTAGTTTGGCTGGTTTCATGTGTCACTGCTCTAAGGCGGTACGCATCACTCCCTGGGCTGGGCTGGGTTGGATCAGGTGACTCCGTTGACCAACCTTGGCTCTGGCTCAGCCCTTTTCCCAGATGCCTGAGTGTCAAGGTCCTAGTCTGTTGCTAAAGATCTTGATAATCACTTGTGTTCCTAGCCTATACTTCATCCCTGGACTCTGCTTATCGTCTAATCCCTGCCTGCTTGCTTTGTCTCTCCCATTGCTGATCCGGATTGCCTGCCCTGTACCTGTGCCGCCTGGCCTGACCTTCTGCCTGTCTGACTACGCCTCTGCCTAATGTTTCGGTTCCTGCTTTGTTGCTCCTGGTAATGACCCTGCCTGTCTACCACACCTGTACTGCTGGTATCTATCTCAGGTATCTTTTGGTCTGCCTGGACCAGCTGCTACTGACTCTGGGACTGCTCTGGAGTGGCACCTGGCAACTACCCTAATGGCCCAAGTCTATCCTCACCATCAGAGGCTCTAGCGAAAACCAGGTAGTTGCTTAGTCATGCCCATTCAGGGTACAGTCAGTCAGTAGCACAGTGGGTTCACATCCGCTGATCCGTGACAATACTTCACTTATTTAGTCAGTTATTCTCATCATTTATTATCAGCATGTTATTATTAGCAAATGTATTCATGATAACTAATCCGAGAGTAGGCTCGCTGCTGAATTTGCCTCACAATAAGTGATGGAAATGAGTGACCAAATAAGAAACATGTGAACTGAGCTTTACATGTCAATGTTAACGTCAGCTCTAATTTATCAGAGTGGACTTAACCATGACAGTGGGGTTCTTCTGATCATGCAGTTTGCGTATGTGCCTTCAAACCGTCAGCATTTGGTCAGCATTTGATCAGTATTGGTAAGGCAAAAACAGTAACAGAAGACATGTGAATATTTCCATCACGTTATCTTGTTTTGGACCCACTCCTACTTTTGACCTCCAAATCATAATCAAATACTGATGCTAAATACTGACAGTGTAATAGAGGCCTCATGCTCAATTTGCATGAGTTTTAGCCATTTGCATCAGAAATCAGTTTTATTCAGATAGAAAAGAAGTCCATCATGCAGGATTTTAATGGTTTCTCTTACACAGTCAGTTTTATGCATTAGTATTTGATTAGTATTGCTAAGTAGGGATGAGCGAACCTGTGGAAGTTCAGGTTCGCCGGGTTTGCCCGAACTTCAGGTCTGCATATTGCAGGTCCTTTGGCAGGTCGTGTTTAGTTAAGATAGAAGAAGCTGCTGCAGCGCGATCAAGTGGATGAGGTGAGTTCTTTTTTAACCTCTAAATGGCCATATTGTTTTGCATTCTGTCTTGATAATGCTATTATTTTCCGATATAACCATCTTATGGAGCACTGTTCAATCCATCATCTGAAAATGGTATGACACAACTGCAAACCTACCAAGACATGGTCGTCCACCTAAACTGCCAGTCAAGGCAAAAAGAGGACTAGTTAGAAAAGCAACCAAGAGGCCCATAGTTACTCTGGAGGGGTTGCATATATCCATAGTTTAGGTGAGAGAATCTGTTCACAGGACAACTATTAGTCATGTACAGTACTCTATAAATCTGGCTTTTATGGAAGAGTGGCAAGAAGAAAGCCATTTTTGAGCAAGCCATAAGAATTCCCATTTGTAGTTTGCCACAAGCCATGTAGGGGACACAACAAACGTGGAAGAAGGTGTTCTGGTCAGATGAGACCAAAGTTGAACTTTTTGGCCTAAATGCAAAACGTTATGTGTGGTGGAAAACTAACACTGCACATCAGCCTTAACACATCATCCCCCATGTTGTGGGAATGCTTTTCTTCAGCAAAGATGAGGAATATGCTCAGAGTTGATGGGAAAATAGATGGAGTTAAATGCAGGGAAATCCTGCAGGAAAACCTGGTAGAGGCTGTAAAAGACTTGAGATTGGGGTGGAGGTTCACTGCCTCTCCCCAGGGCCCTCTATATAACACAACCCAGGTGTAGGAAATGCCGAGTGGTATGTTGCGGCCTAAAATGTCTCTTTATTTGTGGATACGGCAGGACACCAAGCTTTGGCTGCAAAGCAATAAAAAGGGGGAATAATTGAGGGATTTGAAAGAATAACTTGAGTCTAGACCTTTAGATGAAGTGCAATGGCAGCTTTACTTTAAATAAACATTTCTTCAAGCAGTCTTAGAGGCTTTGTCTTGGTTCCAGCAGGCTTTAGCATTAAACTGGCAGGCAAACTCAACTCTGCTATATCTTTTTCTCACTCTGCTGTGCTGACAGGCTGGCTGTATAACTCAGCTTCTTCTGCATGCTGCACTTCTTCTCTTTAGTCGGACTTAACTTCAGCTGAGGAACTAATCTCCTGGCTCCTGAGGCTTCAGGCTTTAGCCTCCGTGGCCAGCAGAGCTTAAGTTGCTCTGGATGGCATGGGCAAGTCCAGCAGAGACGTGCCCCTGCACACCCTTCCCCCACTAGACTAGGGGAACTAACTGGTCCCCACCTTTTCTGCAGGAAGTAGGACTAGTCCACTTCCCTCCAGAGGGGGGTTAGAATGGAATGGCAAGTTACATTCTCTCTAAGATAGCTTTGCAGTGTTTTCTGCCACCTGGTGGTGAACTAGGCACATTACATAAACATAACAGTAGATGGAGTGTTACATAAACCTATAGCCAGAGCTACAATTAAATGATTTAGATCAAAGCATATTCATGTGTTCGAATGACCCAGTCAAAGTCCAGACCTAAATCTCATTGAGAATCTGTGGCAAAACTTGAAAATTGCTGTTCACAGATGCTCTCCATGCAGTCTGACTGAGCTTAAAGGGGTTGTCCAAGTTATATTTATTGATGACCTATCCTCAGGATAGGTCATCAATATCAGATCGGAGGGGGTCCGACACCCGGCACCCCCTCCGATCAGCTGTTTGAAGAGGAGACTCGCACGGTGTCAGCGCTGCCTCCTCTTCACTGTTTACCTTCTAGCCATTGCATCTGCAGTGGTGAGCAGGTGTAATTACACCCAAGCCTTCCTATTGAAATTAATGGGACTATATGTTTTCATCATATAGTCGCGTCTTGCGTTTAAACCTGTATACTGCGCATGCGTAAGAACTTATAATTTTGTAATCGAAAGATGACATTACTAAGCATGCGTCTATACTTAGGCATTTCGGCTCAGTTTTCATACATATTCAAAGTTACATATACGCATGCGCCAAAGCTTTTAGTTTGATAGTCGAAGGTATGACATTACGGAGCATGCGCCTATGTTTAGGCATTTCGGCTATATTTTCGTCATATAGTCGTATCTTGCGTTTAAACCCGTATACTTCGCATGTGCAGGAACCCATAATCTCGTAATCAAAAGATGACCTTTCTGAGCATGCGCCCATACTTGGGTATTTCAGCATTACGGCTTTGTTTTCATCATATAGTCGCGTCTTGCATTTAGATCTGTATACCTCGCATGCGCAGGAAATTGTAATTTTGTAATCGAAAAATTGCATTACTGTGCATACGCCTATACTTAGGCATTTCTGCTCACTTATCATACTTATATATATTCGAGGTTAAGGTTCCATCGAACCACATATTTCTTATTTAGTTTGTTTTGTTGTATATAAGCATGACGATTCAATTATTCTCTCTATCTTTCCTTATATTAATATTCCAGAATCCGATTATATGATGTTCCGAATATTGAGGACCACTCACCTTTTATCTTCCAGGTAAGTTATATTTGTTCTTTTTACTTCTTTCATAGTTGTAATATTAATTTATTTTTTATCAGGTACTCTCCAGTTATTTTATATAAAGGCTGTGAAGGAAAAGCCTTTATTAACCCCTTAAGGACACAGGGCGTACCGGTACGC
Organism: Bufo gargarizans; assembly: GCF_014858855.1. Classification (NCBI taxonomy): domain Eukaryota; kingdom Metazoa; phylum Chordata; class Amphibia; order Anura; family Bufonidae; genus Bufo; species Bufo gargarizans. The sequence goes on along the minus strand of NC_058080.1, from coordinate 230,010,898 downwards.
CCTATTTCCCGAGTCCTTAAGGACCAAGGGCGTACCGGTACGTCCTGACTTAAAATCGGCATTCCGGCGCCGCGGGGGTTAATCGGAACGGGATTTCGGCTGAAATCATTCAGCCGGCATCCCGTAACAACGCAGGGGGGGGTCATTTGACCCCCCCGTATCGGCGATCGCAGAAAACCGCAGGTCAATTCAGACCTGCGGTTTTCTGCGTTTCCGGTCCATTCGGGTGTCCGGTGACCCGATGAACCGGAAAAAGACTGCGATCGGTGGCGTAATTATACACCACCAATCGCAGTCCGAGGATTTGAGGAGGCGGTGCTGGCCCTGGTGCTGAACACTGCTGTCCAGGGTGCTGATTGGTGCAGGGGAGAGAGGCGCGAGATTCAAACTTCCTGCGCTCCTCTCTCCCCTCCTCTTCCTGTTCTGCACGAGCACCCGGCAGCATCGTCCAGCACCAGCTCCTGTGTCCCCCTAATCGCCATCCATCACCCTCTTGCACCCATCGCCACCCAGGTAGGTTAGGGTCAGTGAGGGAGAGGCATCGTTAGGCAGGGAAAGAAGGGAAAAGTTAGTTAGGAAAAAAAAAAAAAAAAAACTTTTAACTTTTACACAAAACTTTTTTTGATCCATCTATCAGACCCCAGACCCCCCCCTGCCACTTGCCCCCCCCTACCAGCCCCCCACCACCACCAGCCCCCCCACCCCCTCCACCCACCCCCTCCACCCATCCCCCCAACCCCCCCCCCACCACTAGCCCCCTCACCACCACTTTTTTTTTTCGCTGACTGGTCGGCACTTTTTAGCGTCCGTCCACTGTTAGCGCATCGCCTGCCCCACCGCTGATCAGCGTTGTACCGCTAATCAGCAACTTTTTTTTTTTCCTAACACTTGCCCTTTTTTCCTTTTTTTAGTACGCGAACACCCGTTGCCCCCACACACACGCACATATAATAAAGTTTTACACACACGCACACCTACACGCACACACACCCATGGCCCGCCGGGTGTTCTCGGCCGAGGAGGCATATGCCCAGATTGCCTCCGACTCCGAGAGCCCCAGTGAGGATGACCCCACATTCCTCTTATCATCAGCATCCTCCTCATCATCATCGGATGACGATGAGCCACCAAGGCGGCGGAGACGCCGCCAGGCGGAGCCAGGGGCCGCACATGCTAGGGATCCTGTGGCCCACCCTAGTACGAGCCGCCCTGGGGTTCGTACTGGTTTCCCGGCCCACCAAATAAGTTCACCGGAGACCCCTGCCGATGAACTTAGCTGGTGTCCCCCAGTGGACTTTGAGCCTGAGATTCCGGATTTCGCTGGCAATCCTGGAATCCAGATTCCCACAGTGGGGTTTACTGAAATAGACTTTTTTAGTTTTTTTTTCAGTAACCCACTGGTGAATTTGATGGTGGAGCAGACGAATCTGTACGCCCAACAGTTCGTCGCTCAAAACCCAGGCTCAGTTTTGGCTAGACCCGGTGGCTGGACGCCGGTCAGTGCAGCCGAAATGAGGACATTTTGGGGCCTCGTGCTGCATATGGGTCTAGTCCAAAAACCCAGTGTCAGGCAATACTGGAGTGGGGACGTCCTGTACCAGACCCCACTGTACAGTATGGTCATGACACGCTCCCGGTTTGAGGCCATCCGGAAATGTCTGCATTATTCCGATAATGCAGCATGTCCACCCCGAGGTGATCCTGCCTATGACCGGCTGTATAAGATACGGCCTGTCATCGATCACTTTGGGGCCACATTTCAGCAGGCCTACGTACCTGGAAGGGAGGTCGCGGTTGATGAGTCGCTCATTGCGTTCAAGGGGAGACTCAGTTTCCGCCAATATATTCCCACAAAGCGAGCGAGGTATGGCGTGAAGCTATACAAAATTTGTGAGAGTACCTCAGGGTACACTTACAAATTTCGTGTGTACGAGGGGCGAGATTCCCGTATTCAACCCCCAGAATGTCCCCCCACTCTGGGTGTTAGCGGGAAACTCGTGTGGGACCTTATGTACCCACTGCTGGATAATGGTTACCACTTGTACGTGGATAACTTTTATACCAGCATTCCCTTGTTCAGGTCCCTTGCCGCCAGATCTACGTTCGCTTGTGGGACCGTGCGGAAAAATCAGCGCGGCCTCCCTGCCTACCCCCTCCAGGTACCTATCCCCAGGGGTGAGACCCGTGCACTTACCAGTGGAAACCTGTTGCTGGTCAGGTATAAGGACAAGAGGGATGTCCTTATGCTGTCCACAATCCACGGTAACAGCACCACCCCAGTCCCTGTGCGAGGTACCGCGGCAACGGTCCTCAAGCCCGATTGTATCGTCGACTACAATCGGTATATGGGAGGAGTTGATCTCTCGGATCAAGTCCTCACGCCATATAACGCCATGCGCAAAACCCGGGCATGGTACAAAAAAGTTGCGGTCTACTTGGTGCAGGTTGCCATGTACAACTCTTTTGTACTATCCCGAAGCGCTGGCAGCACAGGGACATTCCTCCAATTCTATGAGGCAGTCCTCAAGGACCTGATCTTTTCGGACCGGGAAAGAGCAGGCCGGAGTACCTCGGGAACTGGAGGCGCCCGGATCGTCCCTGGCCAACACTTTCCAGGTGTGGTCCCCCATACTGGAAAGAAGGGACGAACCCAAAAAAAGTGCAGAGTGTGTCGCAGGAGGGGGATACGGAAGGACACCACCACTCAGTGCGACACGTGCCCCGATCATCCGGGCCTCTGCGTTATCGATTGCTTCAGGGAGTATCACACTTCCATGGAGTACTAAATTTTTATAATCCCCAACAGTTCACTAGAGAACATAAAACACTATGGCTCTCAGACTTTGGAGACACGAAAACTATTTTTCTTTCCCCCAAAAATATTAGTTTTAGTGCAGGCATCCTCAAACTGCGGCCCTCCAGATGTTGTAAAACTATAACTCCCAGCATGCCCAGACAACCTACAGCCATCAGCAGGGCATGGTGGGAATTGTAGTTTTACAACATCTGGAGGGCCGCAGTTTTAGGATGCCTGCTTAGTGTCTCCAAAGTCTGAGAGCCATACATATTGGGCATCGTCGCGTGCGTAAAAGTCGTCGCTATAAAAATAACTTTTGACCAAACGCCTCGGATGAACGGTGTTAAAAATATAAAATAAAAACGGTGCCAAAACACCTATTTTTGGGCAAAATTTCAATTTAAATCCATTTTGCCGGTAATAAAGCAAGGGTTAACAGCCAAACAAAACTAAATATTTATTGCCCCGATTCTGTCGTTTGCAGAAACACCCCATATGTGGTCGTAAATGGCTATATAGCCGCACGGCAGGGCATAGAACGAAGGGAACGCCATACGGTTTCTGGAAGGCAGATTTTGATGGACAGTTTTTTTTTTTACACCATGTCCCATTAGAAGCCCCCCCTGATGTAGCCCAGACTAGAAACTCCAAAAAAGTGACCCCATCTAAGAAACTACACCCCTCAAGGTATTCAAAAGTTACTTTACAAACTATGTTAACCCTTTAGGTGTTCCACAAAACTAAATAGCGAATGTAGAAACAATTTTAGATTTTAATTTTTTTGTTACATTGCCTCAAAAAAGAGTAATATAGAGCAACCAAATATCAAATTTACCCCAAAAATAGTCCCAAAACAACAACCACCTTATCCCGTAGTTTCCTAGATGGGGTCACTTTTATGGAGTTTCTACTCTAGGGGTGCATCAGGGGGCTTGAAAGGGTACATGGTGTAAATAAACCAGTCCAGCAAAATCTGCCTTCCAAAAACCATATGGCGTTCCCCTTCTTCTATGTCCTGCCGTTTAGCCAAATAGTAGTTTACCACCACATATGGGGTGTTTCTGCAAACTACAGAATCAGGGCAACCCATTTTGAGTGTTGTTTGGCAGTTAACCCTTGTTTTACTCCTAGAAAAAATTGATTATATTGGAAAATTTTCCAAAAAATTGAAATTTCATAATTGTTTCTCCATCTGCCATTAACTCTTGTGGAACACCTAAAGGGTTAACAAAGTTTGTAAACCCAGTTTTGAATACCTTGAGGGGTGTACTTTCTTAGATGGAGTCACTTTTTTGAAATTTCTATTCTAGGGGTGCAACAGGGGGCTTCAAATGGGACATGGTATAAACAAAACCAGTCCTGCAAAATCTGCCTTCCAAAACCCATATGGTGTTCCCCTCCTTCTATGTGCTACCGTTCGGCCAAACAGTAGTTTACGACCACATATGGGGTGTTTTTGCAAACTACAGAATCAGGGCAACCCATTTTGAGTGTTGTTTGGCAGTTAACCCTTGTTTTACTCCTAGAAAAAATTGATTATATTGGAAAATTTTCCAAAAAATTGAAATTTCATAATTGTTTCTCCATCTGCCATTAACTCTTGTGGAACACCTAAAGGGTTAACAAAGTTTGTAAACCCAGTTTTGAATACCTTGAGGGGTGTACTTTCTTAGATGGAGTCACTTTTTTGAAATTTCTATTCTAGGGGTGCAACAGGGGGCTTCAAATGGGACATGGTATAAACAAAACCAGTCCTGCAAAATCTGCCTTCCAAAACCCATATGGTGTTCCCCTCCTTCTATGTGCTACCGTTCGGCCAAACAGTAGTTTACGACCACATATGGGGTGTTTTTGCAAACTACAGAATCAGGGCAACCCATTTTGAGTGTTGTTTGGCAGTTAACCCTTGTTTTACTCCTAGAAAAAATTGATTATATTGGAAAATTTTCCAAAAAATTGAAATTTCATAATTGTTTCTCCATCTGCCATTAACTCTTGTGGAACACCTAAAGGGTTAACAAAGTTTGTAAACCCAGTTTTGAATACCTTGAGGGGTGTACTTTCTTAGATGGAGTCACTTTTTTGAAATTTCTATTCTAGGGGTGCAACAGGGGGCTTCAAATGGGACATGGTATAAACAAAACCAGTCCTGCAAAATCTGCCTTCCAAAACCCATATGGTGTTCCCCTCCTTCTATGTGCTACCGTTCGGCCAAACAGTAGTTTACGACCACATATGGGGTGTTTTTGCAAACTACAGAATCAGGGCAACCCATTTTGAGTGTTGTTTGGCAGTTAACCCTTGTTTTACTCCTAGAAAAAATTGATTATATTGGAAAATTTTCCAAAAAATTGAAATTTCATAATTGTTTCTCCATCTGCCATTAACTCTTGTGGAACACCTAAAGGGTTAACAAAGTTTGTAAACCCAGTTTTGAATACCTTGAGGGGTGTACTTTCTTAGATGGAGTCACTTTTTTGAAATTTCTATTCTAGGGGTGCAACAGGGGGCTTCAAATGGGACATGGTATAAACAAAACCAGTCCTGCAAAATCTGCCTTCCAAAACCCATATGGTGTTCCCCTCCTTCTATGTGCTACCGTTCGGCCAAACAGTAGTTTACGACCACATATGGGGTGTTTTTGCAAACTACAGAATCAGGGCAACCCATTTTGAGTGTTGTTTGGCAGTTAACCCTTATTTTACTCCTGGAAAAAATTTATTATATTGGAAAATTTTCCAAAAAATAGAAATTTCAAAATTGTTTCTCCATCTGCCATTAACTCTTGTGGAACACCTAAAGGGTTAATAAAGTTTGAAAAAACAGTTTTGAATACCTTGAGGGGTGTAGTTTCTAGAATGGGGTCATTTTTGGGAGGTTTCTATTATCTAAGCCTCACAATATGACTTCAAACCTGAACTGGTCCATAAAAAGTGGGATTTTGAAGATTTCTCAAAAATTTCAAAATTTGCTTCTAAACTTCTAAGCCTTGTAACATCCCCAAAAAATAAAATATCATTCCCAAAATGCTACAAACATGAAGTAGACATATGGGGAATGTAAAGTCATCACAATTTTTGGGGGTATTACTATGTATTACAGAAGTAGAGAAACTGAAACTTTGAAATTTGCTAATTTTTCAAAATTTTTGGTAAAAAATGTATTTTTTTATGCAAAAAAAATAACTTTTTTGACCCAATTTTAGCAGTGTCATGAAGTACAATATGTGACGAAAAAACAATCTCAGAACGGCCTGGGTAAGTCAAAGCGTTTGAAAGTTATGAGCACTTAAAGTGACACTGGTCAGATTTGCAAAAAATGGCCCGGTCCTTAAGGTGAAAATGAGCCCGGTCCTTAAGGGGTTAAGGCCTTGTGGTATTCAATCTATGAATCCAACGTGCCTCACTCTGTAACAATTTCTTATCTAAAGTCCCCCCTCTTGGTCCTAGGGATATTTTCTTTATGCCCCAGAATCTAAGAACGGAGCTCTTATTGTTATGAAAATATTTTATATGTCTGGCAATTGATGTGTCTTTTCCTGTTTCGATGGTACTGATATGGCCTGAGATGCGGCGTCTTAGCTCTTGTATAGTTTTGCCCACGTATAGTTTAGGGCATGGGCAGGATGCCAAATACACCACCCCCTGCATTTTGCATGTGATAAGTTGTTTTATTTCATACTCCTTTTAAGGCTACTTTCACACTAGCGTTCGGGGCTCCGCTTGTGAGTTCAGTTCAAAGGCTCTCACAAGCGGCCCCGAACGCATCCGTACTGCCCTAATGCATTCTGAGTGGACGCGGATCTGCTCAGAATGCATCAGTCTGGCAGCGTTCAGCCTCCGCTCCGCTCAGCAGGCGGACACCCGAACGCTGCTTGCAGCGTTCGGGTGTCCGCCTGGCCATGCGGAGGCAAGCGGATCCGTCCAGACTTACAATGGAAGTCAATGGGGACGGATCCGTTTGAATATGACACACTATGGCTCAATTTTTTTACAATATAATGCAGACGGATCTGTTCTGAACGGATCCACCGTCTGCATTATATGAGCGGATCCGTCTCAGACGGATCCGCTCTGAACGCAAGTGTGAAAGTAGCCTTATCCACAGGGTTGGTATACTTTTTAATATGGGGAACAAATCTACAGAAGGAGCACTCTCCACATGGTGATGATCCTCGGTGTCTTTCCATAGATTTTCCGGAGTTCGTACCCCTCTCCGTCAAGTGACTATGCACCAATTGATCTTTAAGATTGGTGCCCCTTCTGTATGTTACTGTTGGGTTAGGGGTAAGTACCATATTTAAATCTCTATCTGATTTTACTATATGCCAATGTTTCCTTAAGATTCCATATATTTCCTTATTGTACCCATCATAGGTACCTATGCATCTGATGATATCACTTTTTTGGGGGTGAGTTTCTTTAAGAAGATCTTCTCTCTTAGTTCTATTGGCTCTATTGTATGCGTTTTTTAGAGGTTTTGCCTCTGTCTTGCAAACAGGACACAGGCAAGATTCAGACCAGGGACCAAACAGAATACTTTATTACACATGTAATAAAGGAACATGACAGTAACATATGCAGGTTAGGCAATAGTGGTAGAACTACCACAGAACCAAGTGTACCGGCAGACCAGAGACAAACCCCAGAGGGCAAAGAGCCAGTGAGCCCTGTTCTTCACAGAACCCCAGGTGGTGGGGATGAACTTGGCCGAGGGCTCTCTGGGTTGCACCTCCAGGATGGTCCCGGTACACTTGGCCCCTACCTGCAGAGAACCACAGACAACAGGACTGGAACCCAAACAAACACAGGACATGGATCAGACAACAAACGGGAACCAGCACAGAAGCAGATGCCTGGACCCCAAGCAGAATGGAAGCATGGCTGTCTCAGGCCGAGCTGCACACAGACTATAGATCCTCCCTCCGGAGTACCCAGTATCCCTCTCACGAAGGCAGGACAAACACAGGAACAGAAGCAGTAAGGCACTGCAGGACAGACAAGGAACAGACTAGATCAGAAGTAGTTTAGCACTGCCAGGCTGGACATAGGAAATGATCAGAAGCAGTTTAGCACTGCCAGGCTGGACATAGAACAGGGTCAAAAGCAGTTTAAAACTGCTAGGCTGGACATAGAACAGGATCAGAAGCAGTTTAGCACTGCCAGGCTATCAGAAGCATTTATGGCACTGCTAGGCTAGACATGGAACAGAGTATATCCAGACAGAGAACAGATAAAGAAGAACAGGCAAGGCATGGACAAGGATAACAACATCAACACAAAACAGGTACAGAAGATCAGACAAGGCATAGACATCAACAACACCAATATCAATGCATTATTAGGTGACACCACACAAAAGGGCAGATGGAAAACCCCCTGGGTCAGAAGCAAGGGGCTACACACAGCAAGGCACAGGATAGAACTGCCCCCCCACCCCCTGGACGAGCAGCACGATGCAACACCCAGCAAGGCAGAAGATAGACTGATACCAAGCCACACGGCTCACAGATAGATATAGCTGCAATAACGAGGGCACCCCATCAGAACCAGGATTAACAAAAAGCAATGAACAAACGATACAAGCCACAGTTCACACACAAGGCCGCAGCCAGCACACATCGCAGAACCAGCATACATGGGAACACCCACAAGCAGTACACAAAGAGCATGCAGGCAGCCTGCATGGCACCGGTGACAGGAACCACAGAGATGCAGACACGGGAGCCACAAACACAGGCCACAGTTCACACATAAAACCGTAGCCAGCACACAGCCCCAAGCAACCAGCATACACAGGTGTCAGCCTGCAGCCAGTGCAAGAGAGGGCATGCAGCCAGCCTACAACGCCAGAACTGTTACAGTGAACCACACCATGGCAAGCAGGTACTCGTTTCTACAATTAGAATAAAATGAAGGCTAAACTATTAGTTTTACTAACACGTTATTATTTCAGTTCATTCCTATGTATCTATTTACACTAGAGAAGTAACTATTATAAGTATTTAAATCACCCATACAATAAAGGAGCAGGAAGCGATAAGGAGTCCAGGCAATGCTTTAATGTCATCTCTACAGGTTCATACATATGTTTGTACTAATTATAGCTGGTCCTGATTTCCTGCTTTCCAATTATTTCTAACATTTTCTTTCCATGTACGTGTCAGACATAACGTTAGGTAGGTATGTTCTATATAATCAAATGTCAACCTTCTATTGTAAGGCTTTGATATTTCATTTATGGAAAATAAGTCATCACTGTTTTTTTTAAGATTAAATGTGTATATGACCTATGTATTTATGTAGGAAAGGGCTTTGCCTAGTCATACATATAAGTATGACAAGAAAGGACAATGCATTTATATTATTTAACAGTAAGGACAACTTAGAATGGAAAAACATGGAAATACCTAGATAAAATGAAGTGTGATATCCTATTGCATTGGTGTGCAAATAGATAGATAAAGGCATTACATCTTCGGATGTTTCTTTCACATGATCTACTATATACAGTTGCAAGAAAAAGTATATGAACCCTTTGGAATTATATGGATTTCTGCACAAAAAAAGTTATTAGTTTAAGCAGACTGTGATTGTCTATTGTTGTGACTTAGATGAAGATCAGATCACATTTTATGACCAATTTGTGCAGAAATCCATATCATTCCAAAGGGTTCACATACTTTTATTGCAACTGTATGACGTATGCTTGCTCTAACTTTTGAAGCTCCACTTCACGTTGCTCTGCATTAAACTGTCACACCATTTCTTACACAGGCTAATGATTAGCAAGAACCATCAGATTAATTGGCCTTTTATGACATTAGTCCTGATTTAGTATGTGAACTATAGTTAATAACAGAGGTTACACAGAGGGCACAAGTCAAAGCTGGACCTGATGATATTCCATGGTGTAATTATGGCTGCAGAGGCTGCAGTAATATTCAGTTAATGTTTCCTATGAGGCCACTAAAGTCCCCATAATAGGACAGCATCAGTAAAATTGAGTGTTATAACTAGGAGCAGCCCACTGCAGATTTTGCACTAGACCCATAAGCTTTAAGTTGTTTCTTTGATGAGGTTTGTTGCTTTTATGTTGTAGGTTGGGGTTGCAGTTTCTTGAAATCTGCATTGCAATGTGACCAAAGAGGAATCATATTTATACAGGTGCATCTCAATAAATTAATTCAGTTCAAAAAGTGAAACTGATATGTTATATAGATTCATTACACAGAGTGATTTATTTCAAGCATTTATTTATTTTCTTGTTGATGATTATGTCTTATAGCTAATGAAAACCCAAAAGTTAGTACCTCAGAAAATTAAAATATTATATAAGACTTATTAAAAAATGATTTTTTTATACAGAAATGTTGGTCTACTGAAAAGTATGCACAGTATATGCACTCAATACTTGGCCAGGGCACCTTTGCATGCCTTACTGCATCAATGTTGCATGGGATGGAGGCGAAGAGTCTGTGACACTGCTGAGGTGTTATAGAAATTACTGCATCAATGTTGCATGTGACACTGCTGAGGTGTTATAGAAGCCCAGGTTGCTTTGTTAGTGGTCTTTAGTTCATCTGCATTGTTGGATCTGGTGTTTTTCATCTTACTCTTCACAATACACCATAGATTGTCTATGTGGTTTAGGTCAGGTGAGCTTGTGTGTCAATCAAGCACAGTGATACCGTGATTATTAAACCAGGTACTGGTACTTTCAGTATCTCTATAAAGCTTGTCAAATGAGGGAAGCATGAAGTGCTCTAAAATTTCCTGGTAGACGGCTGCTCTGACTTTGGACTTGATATAACACAGTGGACCAACACTAGCAGATGACATGGCTCCCCCAAACCATCACTGACTGTGGAAACTTCACACTGGACCTCAAGCAACTTGAATTGTGTGCCTCTCCACTCTCCTTTTAGACCCTGGGACCTTGATTTCCAAATGAGATGCAAAATTGACTTTCATCCGAAAAGACTTTGGACTACTGAACAATAGTCCAGTGCTTTTTCTCCTAAGCCCAGGTAAGACACTTGTTTCTTTGGGTCATGAGAGGCTTGAAACAAAGAATGTGACAGTTGTAGCCCATGTCCTGGATATATCTGTGTGTGGTGGCTCTTGAAGCACTGACTCCAGCCGCAGTACACCCCTTATGAATCTACCCCAAATTCTTGAATGGCCTTTTCTTGAGAATTCTTACAAGGCTGCATTTTTTTCTATTGCTTGTGCTTGGATACAGACTCTGTGAACAACCAGCTTCTTTAGCAATGACCTTTTGTGACTTATTTCCCCTGTGAAGGGTGTCAATTACTGTCTTCTGGACAGCTGTTGAGTCAGCAGTTTTCCCCATTATTGTGTAGCCTACTGAACAAGACCGAGGGACCATTTAAAAGCTTAGGAAACTTTTGCAGGTATTTTGTGCTGACACCATTAGTCTACAGTATTGAACTTTTTCACAATATTCACATTTTCTAGGATACAGACCTTTGGGTTTTTATTAGCTGTAAGCTACAATCATCAACATTAAAAGAAATAAACACTTGTAATAGATTCCTCTGTGTGTAATGAATCAATATAATATATGAGTTTCACTTTTTGAATTGAATTACCAAAATACATTAACTTTTCTATTATATTCTTATTTATTGAGATGCACCTGTAGAATGGAACCTTTCACGTTAAACATTGAATTTGAGCTGCAGGCAAGGCAACATGTTATATATAGGGCAGGAGGAGCTGAGCAGATTAATATGTATTTTTTGGGGAAAAGATTTAGCAAAACTTGTATTTTAATTCATTGAAAGGGAACCTGTCACCTTCTAAATGCATGTAAACCTGCCAGCAGTACCTCAGGGTAGCCCGCAGTGGGATACTAATCATACTTTTCATCCTGTAGTCTGATGCTGCATAAGGTCAGAAAATGATCTTTTATCCTCCGTCCGCACTAATTTGCATGTCAGCTTGAAGTCAAGGGGGCAGCGGCCTCTTTGCTTCAAGTCAAGGTAACCACGCCCACTCTTGCCTTTGAGTGACAGCCCGCAATTTGGCTTCACTTTCTGAAGTCTCGCGCATGTGCGGTGCCCTCTGTTTTGCTGCACGATCCCACGTCAGAAGTACAACAGCGACTTAGAAAGATTAAAATAGACAAATCACCAGTAGAGTTGAGCGAACACCTGGATGTTCGGGTTCGAGAAGTTCGGCCGAACATCCCGGAAATGTTCGGGTTCGGGATCCGAACCCGATCCGAACTTCGTCCCGAACCCGAACCCCATTGAAGTCAATGGGGACCCGAACTTTTCGGCACTAAAACGGCTGTAAAACAGCCCAGGAAAGGGCTAGAGGGCTGCAAAAGGCAGCAACATGTAGGTAAATCCCCTGCAAACAAATGTGGATAGGGAAATTAATTAAAATAAAAATTAAATAAATAAAAATTAACCAAAATCAATTGGAGAGAGGTTCCATAGCAGAGAATCTGGCTTCCCGTCACCCACCACTGGAACAGTCCATTCTCAGATATTTAGGCCCCGGCACCCAGGCAGAGGAGAGAGGTCCCGTAACAGAGAATCTGTCTTCATGTCAGCAGAGAATTAGTCTGCATGTCATAGCAGAGAATGAGGCTTCACGTCAGCCACCACTGCAACAGTCCATTGGCATATATTTAGGCCTAGCACACAGGCAGAGGAGAGAGGTCCCGTAACAGAGAATCTGGCTTCATGTCAGCAGAGAATCAGTCTGCATGTCATAGCAGAGAATGAGGCTTCACGTCAGCCACCACTGCAACAGTCCATTGGCATATATTTAGGCCCAGCACACACACAGGCAGAGGAGAGAGGTCCCGTAACAGAGAATCTGGCTTCATGTCAGCAGAGAATCAGTCTGCATGTCATAGCAGAGAATGAGGCTTCACGTCAGCCACCACTGCAACAGTCCATTGGCATATATTTAGGCCCAGCACACACACAGGCAGAGGAGAGAGGTCCCGTAACAGAGAATCTGTCTTCATGTCAGCAGAGAATTAGTCTGCATGTCATAGCAGAGAATGAGGCTTCACGTCACCCACCACTGCAACAGTCCATTGGCATATATTTAGGCCTAGCACACAGGCAGAGCAGAGAGGTCCCGTAACAGACAATCTGGCTTCATGACAGCAGAGAATCAGTCTGCATGTCATAGCAGAGAATGAGGCTTCACGTCACCCACCACTGCAACAGTCCATTGGCATATATTTAGGCCTAGCACACAGGCAGAGCAGAGAGGTCCCGTAACAGACAATCTGGCTTCATGTCAGCAGAGAATCAGTCTGCATGTCATAGCAGAGAATGAGGCTTCACGTCACCCACCACTGCAACAGTCCATTGGCATATATTTAGGCCTAGCACACAGGCAGAGCAGAGAGGTCCCGTAACAGACAATCTGGCTTCATGACAGCAGAGAATCAGTCTGCATGTCATAGCAGAGAATGAGGCTTCACGTCACCCACCACTGCAACAGTCCATTGGCATATATTTAGGCCTAGCACACAGGCAGAGCAGAGAGGTCCCGTAACAGACAATCTGGCTTCATGTCAGCAGAGAATCAGTCTGCATGTCATAGCAGAGAATGAGGCTTCACGTCACCCACCACTGCAACAGTCCATTGGCATATATTTAGGCCTAGCACACAGGCAGAGCAGAGAGGTCCCGTAACAGACGATCTGGCTTCATGTCAGCAGAGAATCAGTCTGCATGTCATAGCAGAGAATCAGGCTTCACGTCAGCCACCACTGCAACAGTCCATTGTCATAAATTTAGGCCCAGCACCCAGGCAGAGGAGAGAGGTCCCGTAACAGACAATCTGGCTTCATGTCAGCAGAGAATTAGTCTGCATGTCATAGCAGAGAATCAGGCTTCATGTCAGCCACCACTGCAACAGTCCATTGGCATATATTTAGGCCTAGCACACAGGCAGAGGAGAGGTTCATTCAACTTTGGGTAGCATCGCAATATAATGGTAAAATGAAAATAAAAATAGGATTGAATGAGGAAGTGCCCTGGAGTCCAATAATATATGGTTATGGGGAGGTAGTTAATGTCTAATCTGGACAAGGGACGGACAGGTCCTGTGGGATCCATGCCTGGTTCATTTTTATGAACGTCAGCTTGTCCACATTGGCTGTAGACAGGCGGCTGCGTTTGTCTGTAATGACGCCCCCTGCCGTGCTGAATACACGTTCAGACAAAACGCTGGCTGCCGGGCAGGCCAGCACCTCCAAGGCATAAAAGGCTAGCTCTGGCCACGTGGACAATTTAGAGACCCAGAAGTTGAATGGGGCCGAACCATCAGTCAGTACGTGGAGGGGTGTGCACACGTACTGTTCCACCATGTTAGTGAAATGTTGCCTCCTGCTAACACGTTGCGTATCAGGTGGTGGTGCAGTTAGCTGTGGCGTGTTGACAAAAGTTTTCCACATCTCTGCCATGCTAACCCTGCCCTCAGAGGAGCTGGCCGTGACACAGCTGCCTTGGCGACCTCTTGCTCCTCCTCTGCCTTGGCCTTGGGCTTCCACTTGTTCCCCTGTGACATTTGGGAATGCTCTCAGTAGCGCGTCTACCAACGTGCGCTTGTACTCGCGCATCTTCCTATCACGCTCCAGTGCAGGAAGTAAGGTGGGCACATTGTCTTTGTAGCGTGGATCCAGCAGGGTGGCAACCCAGTAGTCCGCACAGGTTAAAATGTGGGCAACTCTGCTGTCGTTGCGCAGGCACTGCAGCATGTAGTCGCTCATGTGTGCCAGGCTGCCCAGGGGTAAGGACAAGCTGTCCTCTGTGGGAGGCGTATCGTCATCGTCCTGCCTTTCCCCCCAGCCACGCACCAGTGATGGACCCGAGCTGCGTTGGGTGCCACCCCGCTGTGACCATGCTTCATCCTCATCCTCCTCCACCTCCTCCTCATCCTCGTCCTCCTCGTCCTCCAGTAGTGGGCCCTGGCTGGCCACATTTGTACCTGGCCTCTGCTGTTGCAAAAAACCTCCCTCTGAGTCACTTCGAAGAGACTGGCCTGAAAGTGCTAAAAATGACCCCTCTTCCTCATCCTCCTCCTCCTCCTCCTGGGCCACCTCCTGTTCCATCATCGCCCTAAGTGTTTTCTCAAGGAGACATAGAAGTGGTATTGTAACGCTGATAACGGTGTCATCGCCACTGGCCATGTTGGTGGAGTACTCGAAACAGCGCAACAGGGCACACAGGTCTCGCATGGAGGCCCAGTCATTGGTGGTGAAGTGGTGCTGTTCTGTAGTGCGACTGACCCGTGCGTGCTGCAGCTGAAACTCCACTATGGCCTGCTGCTGCTCGCACAGTCTGTCCAGCATGTGCAAGGTGGAGTTCCACCTGGTGGGCACGTCGCATATGAGGCGGTGAGCGGGAAGGCCGAAGTTACGCTGTAGCGCAGACAGGCGAGCAGCGGCAGGATGTGAACGCCGGAAGCGCGAACAGACGGCCCGCACTTTATGCAGCAGCTCTGACATGTCGGGGTAGTTGTGAATGAACTTCTGCACCACCAAATTCAGCACATGCGCCAAGCAAGGGATGTGCGTCAAATTGGCTAGTCCCAGAGCTGCAACGAGATTTCGCCCATTATCACACACCACCAGGCCGGGCTTGAGGCTCACCGGCAGCAACCACTCGTCGGTCTGTTGTTCAATACCCCGCCACAACTCCTGTGCGGTGTGGGGCCTGTCCCCCAAACATATGAGTTTCAGAATGGCCTGCTGACGTTTACCCCGGGCTGTGCTGAAGTTGGTGGTGAAGGTGTGTGGCTGACTGGATGAGCAGGTGGAAGAAGAGGAGGAGGAAGCCGAGAAGGAGGAGGTGGCAACAGGAGGCAAAGAATGTTGCCCTGCGATCCTTGGCGGCGGCAGGACGTGCGCCAAACAGCTCTCCGCCTGGGGCCCAGCTGCCACTACATTTACCCAGTGTGCAGTTAGGGAGATATAGCGTCCCTGGCCGTGCTTACTGGTCCACGTATCTGTGGTTAGGTGGACCTTGCTACAGATGGCGTTGCGCAGTGCACACTTGATTTTATCGGATACTTGGTTGTGCAGGGAAGGCACGGCTCTCTTGGAGAAGTAGTGCCGGCTGGGAACAACATACTGTGGGACAGCAAGCGACATGAGCTGTTTGAAGCTGTCTGTGTCCACCAGCCTAAATGACAGCATTTCATAGGCCAGTAGTTTAGAAATGCTGGCATTCAGGGCCAGGGATCGAGGGTGGCTAGGTGGGAATTTACGCTTTCTATCAAATGTTTGTGAGATGGAGAGCTGAACGCTGGCGTGTGACATGGTTGAGACGCTTGGTGACGGAGGTGGTGGTGGTGGTGTTGGTGGTACATCCCCTGTTTGCTGGGCGGCAGGTGCCAACGTTCCTCCAGAGGCGGAGGAAGAGGCCGAGGCGGCAGCAGCAGAATAGGCCGAGGCGGCAGCAGCAGAAGAGGTAGCAGGGGGAGCCTGAGTGACTTCCTTGGTTTTAAGGTGTTTACTCCACTGCAGTTCATGCTTTGCATGCAGGTGCCTGGTCATGCAGGTTGTGCTCAGGTTCAGAACGTTAATGCCTCGCTTCAGGCTCTGATGGCACAGCGTGCAAACCACTCGGGTCTTGTCGTCAGCACATTGTTTGAAGAAGTGCCATGCCAGGGAACTCCTTGAAGCTGCCTTTGGGGTGCTCGGTCCCAGATGGCGGCGGTCAGTAGCAGGCGGAGTCTCTTGGCGGCGGGTGTTCTGCTTTTGCCCACTGCTCCCTCTTTTGCTACGCTGTTGGCTCGGTCTCACCACTGCCTCTTCCTCCGAACTGTGAAAGTCAGTGGCACGACCTTCATTCCATGTGGGGTCTAGGACCTCATCGTCCCCTGCATCGTCTTCCACCCAGTCTTGATCCCTGACCTCCTGTTCAGTCTGCACACTGCAGAAAGACGCAGCAGTTGGCACCTGTGTTTCGTCATCATCAGAGACATGCTGAGGTGGTATTCCCATGTCCTCATCATCAGGAAACATAAGTGGTTGTGCGTCAGTGCATTCTATGTCTTTCACCGCTGGGGAAGGGCTAGGTGGATGCCCTTGGGAAACCCTGCCAGCGGAGTCTTCAAACAGCATAAGAGACTGCTGCATAACTTGAGGCTGAGACAGTTTCCCTGGTATGCATGGGGGTGATGTGACAGACTGATGGGGTTGGTTTTCAGGCGCCATCTGTGCGCTTTCTGCAGAAGACTGGGTGGGAGATAATGTGAACGTGCTGGATCCACTGTCGGCCACCCAATTGACTAATGCCTGTACCTGCTCAGGCCTTACCATCCTTAGAACGGCATTGGGCCCCACCATATATCGCTGTAAATTCTGGCGGCTACTGGGACCTGAGGTAGTTGGTACACTAGGACGTGTGGATGTGGCAGAACGGCCACGTCCTCTCCCAGCACCAGAGGGTCCACTAACACCACCACGACCATGTCCACGTCCGCGTCCCTTACTAGATGTTTTTCTCATTGTTATGGTTCACCACAACAACAAATATATTATTTGGCCCAATGTATTGTATTCAAATTCAGCGGGATATAAATTTGAGGCCTAGTATTTAGGCGCTGGGTGACCGGTATGGATTTAGTGACAGAATTAGACTTGGAAATGCACAGAAGCGTGTGTGTGAAGTTATTCTGAATGACCCAATGTGCACCTTGAATATTATATACCCTTTTTGGGATAGATTTCAAATAGCTCTGATATAGCAGGAACCACTAAATTATGAAATTGCTAAATTGGGAATTGTACTTCAACCCAGAACAAAAAATGTGCTTTGACGGGCACTAAATAACTTTCCCAGCTACAACAGTACAGCGGTAACGAGAGATTTAGAGGGATTTAAATTTGAGGCCTAGTATTTAGGCGCTGGGTGACAGGTATGGGTTTAGTGACAGAATTAGACTTGGAAATACACAGTAGCGGGTGTGTGTGAAGTTATTCTGAATGACCCAATGTGCACCTTCAATATTATATACCCTTTTTGGGATAGATTTCAAATAGCTCTGATATAGCAGGAACCACTAAATTATGAAATTGCTAAATTGGGAATTGTACTTCAACCCAGAACAAAAAATGTGCTTTGACGGACACTAAATATCTTGCCCAGCAACAACAGTACAGCGGTGGGTAACGAGAGATTTAGAGGGATTTAAATTTGAGGCCTAGTATTTAGGCGCTGGGTCACCGGTATGGATTTAGTGACAGAATTAGACTTGGAAATGCACAGAAGCGTGTGTGTGAAGTTATTCTGAATGACCCTATGTGCACCTTCAATATTATATACCCTTTTAGGGATAGATTTCAAATAGCTCTGATATAGCAGAAACCACTAAATTATGAAATTGCTAAATTGGGAATTGTACTTCAACCCAGAACAAAAAATGTGCTTTGACGGACACTAAATATCTTGCCCAGCAACAACAGTACAGCGGTGGGTAACGAGAGATTTAGAGGGATTTAAATTTGAGGCCTAGTATTTAGGCGCTGGGTCACCGGTATGGATTTAGTGACAGAATTAGACTTGGAAATGCACAGAAGCGTGTGTGTGAAGTTATTCTGAATGACCCTATGTGCACCTTCAATATTATATACCCTTTTAGGGATAGATTTCAAATAGCTCTGATATAGCAGAAACCACTAAATTATGAAATTGCTAAATTGGGAATTGTACTTCAACCCAGAACAAAAAATGTGCTTTGACGGACACTAAATATCTTGCCCAGCAACAACAGTACAGCGGTGGGTAACGAGAGATTTAGAGGGATTTAAATTTGAGGCCTAGTATTTAGGCGCTGGGTCACCGGTATGGATTTAGTGACAGAATTAGACTTGGAAATGCACAGAAGCGTGTGTGTGAAGTTATTCTGAATGACCCTATGTGCACCTTCAATATTATATAACCTTTTAGGGATAGATTTCAAATAGCTCTGATATAGCAGAAACCACTAAATTATGAAATTGCTAAATTGGGAATTGTACTTCAACCCAGAACAAAAAATGTGCTTTGACGGACACTAAATATCTTGCCCAGCAACAACAGTACAGCGGTGGGTAACGAGAGATTTAGAGGGATTTAAATTTGAGGCCTAGTATTTAGGCGCTGGGTGACAGGTATGGGTTTAGTGACAGAATTAGACTTGGAAATACACAGTAGCGGGTGTGTGTGAAGTTATTCTGAATGACCCAATGTGCACCTTCAATATTATATACCCTTTTTGGGATAGATTTCAAATAGCTCTGATATAGCAGGAACCACTAAATTATGAAATTGCTAAATTGGGAATTGTATTTCAACCCAGAACAAGAAATGTGCTTGAACGGACACTAAATAACTCGCCCAGCTACAGCACTAGGGACAGATTTAGCTGGATATAAATTTGAGGCCTAGTATTTAGGCGCTGGGTGACCGGTATGGATTTAGTGACAGAATTAGACTGGGATATGGCCAAAAAATGAACAGACTATTGCTGGTTAAATGCACTTGGTGTGACAGCTTCACCCTGATGTAGGCTTTAGCCAAAAAACAACCACACCATTGAGGGTTAAATGCACTTGGTGACAGGCGCAGCTTGCCCCTGATTTTGTATATGGCCAAAAAATGAACAGACTATTGCTGGTTAAATGCACTTGGTGTGACAGCTTCACCCTGATGTAGGCTTTAGCCAAAAAACAACCACACCATTGAGGGTTAAATGCACTTGGTGACAGGCGCAGCTTGCCCCTGATTTTGTATATGGCCAAAAAATGAACAGACTATTGCTGGTTAAATGCACTTGGTGTGACAGCTTCACCCTGATGTAGGCTTTAGCCAAAAAACAACCACACCATTGAGGGTTAAATGCACTTGGTGACAGGCGCAGCTTGCCCCTGATTTTGTATATGGCCAAAAAATGAACAGACTATTGCTGGTTAAATGCACTTGGTGTGACAGCTTCACCCTGATGTAGGCTTTAGCCAAAAAACAACCACACCATTGAGGGTTAAATGCACTTGGTCGCAGCTTGTGCTGGCGCACCACAAGACACAAAATGGCCGCCGATCACCCCAGAAAAATGAGACTGACAAACGGTCTGTGCAGCCTAAAAACAGTGAGCAATTGAGGATCAGCAGCTCAATGATCCACAGCTGCAGATCGATCAGTTAATCAAGTCCTTTGGAGGAGTTAATCTGCCTAATCTCGCCCTACTGTCGCAGCCGCAACCTCTCCCTACGCTAATCAGAGCAGAGTGACGGGCGGCGCTATGTGACTCCAGCTTAAATAGAGGCTGGGTCACATGGTGCTCTGGCCAATCACAGCCATGCCAATAGTAGGCATGGCTGTGATGGCCTCTTGGGGCAAGTAGTATGACGCTTGTTGATTGGCTGCTTTGCAGCCTTTCAAAAAGCGCCAAGAAAGCGTCACAAAAGCGCGAAGAAAGCGACGAACACCGAACCCGAACCCGGACTTTTACGAAAATGTCCGGGTTCGGGTCCGTGTCACGGACACCCCAAAATTCGGTACGAACCCGAACTATACAGTTCGAGTTCGCTCATCCCTAATCACCAGGACCAGATGGCATACACCCCCGTATCCTAAGGGAAATAAGTAATGTCATAGCCAGACCCTTTCTTTCTCATATTTACAGACTCTATAGTGACAGGGAGTGTTCCACAGGATTGGTGCATAGCAAATGTAGTGCCAATATTCAAAAAGGGTGCAAAAACAGAGCCTGGAAACTATAGGCCAGTAGTTTTAACATATGTTGTGGGTAAACTGTTTGAAGGATTTCTAAGAGATGCTATCTTGGAGGATCTCAATTAAAACAAGCAAATAACATCCTATTAGCATGGGTTAATGAGGGATCGGTCAAGTCAAACTAATTTGATCAGTTTCTATAAGGAGGTAAGATCTAGACTTGACAGTGGTGAATCAATGGATGTCGTATATCTGGACTTCTCCAAAGCCTTTGACACTGTACCACATAAAAGGTTAGTATATAAAATGAGAATGCTCGGACTGGGAGTAAACGTCTGTATGTGAGTAAGTAACTGGCTCAATGATCGAAAACAGAGGGTGGTTATTAATGGTACATACTCAGATTGGGTCACTGTCACTAGTGGAGTACCTCAGGGGTTAGTACTGGGACCTATCCTCTTCAATATATTTATTAATGATCTTGTAGAAGGCTTGCACAGTAAAATATACATTTTTGCAGATAACACAAAACTGTGTAAAGTAATTAACACTGAAGAGGACAATATACTGCTACAGATGGATCTGGATAGATTAGAGGTTTGGGAAGAGAAGTGGCAGATGAGGTTTAACACTGACAAATGTAAGGTTATGCACATGACAAGAAATAATGCAAATCACCAGTACATACTAAATGGTAAAACACTTGGTAACACTGACATGGAAAATAACCTAGGAATTTTAATAAACAGCAAACTAAGCAGTAAAAACCAGTGTCAGGCAGCTGCTGCCAAGGCCAATAAGATAATGGGTTGCATCAAAAGGGGCATAGATGCCCGTGATGAGAACATAGTCCTACCACTTTACAAATCACTAGTCAGACCACACATGGAGTACTGCGTACAGTTCTGGGCTCCTGTGAACAAGGCAGACATAGCAGAGCTGGGGAGGGTTCAGAGGAGGGCAACTAAAGTAATAACTGGAATGGGCAACTGCAGTACTCTGAAAGATTATCAACATTAGGGTTATTCACTTTAGAAAAAAGATGACTGAGGGGAGATCTAATTACTATGTATAAATATATCAGGGGACAGTACAGAGATCTCTCCCATCATCTAGTTATCCACAGGACTGTGACTGTGATGAGGGGACATCCTCTGCGTCTGGAGGAAAGAAGGTATGTACACAAACATAGAAGAGGATTCTTTACAGTAAGAGCAGTGAGACTATGGAACTCTCTGCCTGAGGAGGTGGTGATGGTGAGTTCACTAAAAGAGTTCAAGAGGGGCCTGGATATATTTATGGAGTGTAATGATATTACAGGCTATAACTACTAGAGAGGGGTCATTGATCCAGTGTGTTATTCTGATTGCCTGGTTGGAGTTAGGAAGGAATTTTTTCCCCCTTAAGTGGGAAAAATTGGCTTGTACCTCACAGGTTTTTTGCCTTCCTCTGGATCAACTTGCAGGATAACAGGCCGAACTGGATGGACAAATGTCTTTTTTTGGCCTTATATACTATGTTACTATGTTACAAGCTATACTGAATCTTTTCCCTTAAAACTATATATCAATCTGCTCAGCAACTCCTACTGTATAATATGCTGCCTGCAGCTCAGATTCAATGTTCAACTTGATAGGTTCCATCACATCAGAGCAGTTATTTTAAGGTACACACTATGAGGTTTGTTCTGCTGAGCCAGTTGTTAACAAGTAAAGTCTGTGTAAGTTTATATCACAAACTGACATTTGCACAGAAGTCGAAAAGCTTCTGAACCTGCTGACTTCTCCTTTCTGGTCACATTATTTCATGAATCTATATGCTGTAACTATGCTTCGCTTTCACTCAGTCTTTTATTCTAAATCTTTTCTGGCATTTTAGTGTTCTACAACGGAAAGCACTACCAAATAACAAAGAACAGGAATGCTGTATCACAGATCAGAAAAGGTTATTTCTTTGCTTGATGTGTGGGCATCAGAGATGTGAGAAATTGTCTAACTGTCTCCTGCATTGTTCTGAAAAAGGAATCAGAGCTGCTGAACTACACAGTGAATTTAAAAAGTGTAAGTTGCATTCTTTATTTTAATGATGGCAGAGGAGTAAGGTAACATGACTTATAGGTAGAGATGAGTGAGTCAATTCTAAACTAATCAAATTTGTTACAAAGTTCTCCCAAAAACAGAAAGTGAATTCAAAACTTTTGGGATTTGCTTCAGATGAATCAATCAAAATGTTGGCCCCGATTTTCCAGGACTGAAGACAGAGAAGAAGTCATCTGCAACCAAAAAGAGGCCATTTTTGCACTTTTTTAAAAAAAAATTAACCAGCTACCAGCTGTTTACCCATAGCCTTATATGTCACTGTCACTTTACTAATGCTGTCTTAGCATTAAAGAGCTTGGAAGTGGTTGGATACAGATCTAGGAGACCTCAGAGTGTTGCATCTGACTATTTAGGGCAATTGGGAGAACTTCTGTGGAGCATTTATTGAGCATCATACCTGCAATGAATTTCAAGAAATTTGCTCTCTACTTATAGTTAAACCCAATACATAAAGGTAATGATGAGATCATGCTTGATATCTCCAGCTTGATTATAGATGCTGTTGGGGTGAGCAAATTAAATCCTCTTGTTCTCCCGGAAGATAAGCAGCATGGGATAAGGTCTCTGCCAGCAGCTTTTTCCTCTCTCCCTATTGAAAACACATACATGCCCAGCCAAACTGAATGTGTATGTTTATGGGGGAGTGTGAAGAGACAGTTGTTGGATAAAAGATCATTAACCCGATCGCTACCAGCGCCGTACATTTACAACACTGGTGCATCTTTAAACTTGGCGTCCTCTCGGGAGTGCCATAGCCTGTGGGTCTCTGATATTTCAAACAGCAGAGGCCCGTGGCTAATGTCTGCGACCAGCAATCCGTTCATGGACATTATAGCCTTTAGATGCCGTGATCATGGCATCTAAAGGGTGAAAAATCTGAAAGCGTGCGTTTCAGGATTAAGACTCGCATCACCGTGCTGCGATCTAAAGAGACCCAAGTTATCAGAGCTGCAGTTCCTATGTAAGCCAGCAGGTGGCATGCCAAAATAGGTGATCTCCCTTTCCTTAGAATAAAAAATAAATAATAAAAAATATAAACACCATGGGCATCACCATTTTCAAAAATGCCTGTACTATTAAAATATTAAAATATTTTTCCAAAACAGCGAATGGCATAATGGAAAAAAGTATCAAAATGGCTGATTCGCCATTTTTTTATCGCTTCTCTTACCCAAAAAAATTTAATAAAATGTGATCAACAAGTCACACACACTCCAAAATTGTATTAATAAAAACTACAGATCGTCCCACAAAAAATGAGCCCCCACACAGCTCAGTAGACATAACTGTAGAAAACGTTTTTTCAAAGTTTACATTTACATTTTCTGTATTTATACATATAAAACCTATACATATGTGGTATAGTTGTAATTGTACTGACCCACAGAAGGAAGGGCACAGGTCAGTTTTGCTGCAAAGGAAACACCATAGGGGACAAAACAAGCCCTTATATGGGTATGTGAACGGGAAAATAAAAAAGTTATATGGCTCCAGGAAGTCAGGGAAGAAAAATGAAAATGCAAGTATGACAAAACCTATGGTATCCTAAGTTGAAAGCTATTGAATGAGTGTGGGCACCTTAAGAATGATAGCAACTATTCTTAATTAATTTGTCTGGGTCTCTCAGGAGCATTTGATATAGTTTATTTTCTATCTCTATTGCCACATGTTTGGTATATCATATCTACCTCTACTTCCACCCTTCTTTACTTTGATTTTGAGGTTCTTTAGGGCTCAATCCCAGGTCCTCTTCATTTTTTTTCTCTACACAGCCCCTATTAGACTATTGGCATATTTGGTTTTCAGCGCATTCTCAATGTTGATGGCATCCAATTATATAACATTGGACTACCTCATCACTTCTGGACTACTACAAATCCAAAGGGATTGTCTATCAGCAACCTTTAACTGATTAATTCTCATCTTGATTACTGTAAATCGTTACTGTAACTCATTACTAGAGATAAGTGAAGTATTCAAAAATTCGATTTGGATGCTTCATCAAATTTAAAAAAAATTGCTTTGTGATGAATTACTTCGGCATGAAGCACATTTATTTGTAAGTAGTGGGTTCAATGACAGGGAGTGGCAATTGTGCTGCTTCCATTCATTGTACCCCTCAGATGATAGTAATATCAGAGTGTTAAATTTGAAAAAAACAAAAAAATCATACTTACCTCATCTATTTGCTTGCAACGGGCCAGCCACCGCGAAATCTCGAGCGGCCCGTGATGACGTCAGCTGGCACAGTGACAAAAAAAGGGATTTAGTGCAAGATCTTCAAGCAAGATGGAGGCGGACAGCCCGTCGCAAGCAAATGGATGATTTTTGATCATTTTTGTTTTTTACGCTATTTTAGGTATAATCGATTCGCTACCAAGAAGCACAAGGAAATTCGGCTTCACAGCAAATCGAATTTATCCTGAAATTCAGATTCGTTCAACACTACTCATTACTATAGCTCCTCATGCTATACTCATTACCATTAGGGATGAGCGAACTCGAACTGTATAGTTCGGGTTCGTACCGAATTTTGGGGTGTCCGTGACACGGACCCGAACCCGGACATTTTCGTAAAAGTCCGGGTTCGGGTTCGGTGTTCGTCGCTTTCTTCGCGCTTTTGTGACGCTTTCTTGGCGCTTTTTGAAAGGCTGCAAAGCAGCCAATCAACAAGCGTCATACTACTTGCCCCAAGAGGCCATCACAGCCATGCCTACTATTGGCATGGCTGTGATTGGCCAGAGCACCATGTGACCCAGCCTCTATTTAAGCTGGAGTCACATAGCGCCGCCCGTCACTCTGCTCTGATTAGCGTAGGGAGAGGTTGCGGCTGCGACAGTAGGGCGAGATTAGGCAGATTAACTCCTCCAAAGGACTTGATTAACTGATCGATCTGCAGCTGTGGATCATTGAGCTGCTGATCCTCAATTGCTCACTGTTTTTAGGCTGCCCAGACCGTTTGTCAGTCACATTTTTCTGGGGTGATCGGCGGCCATTTTGTGTCTTGTGGTGCGCCAGCACAAGCTGCGACCAAGTGCATTTAACC
Organism: Bufo gargarizans; assembly: GCF_014858855.1. NCBI lineage: Eukaryota > Metazoa > Chordata > Amphibia > Anura > Bufonidae > Bufo > Bufo gargarizans. Next base: position 229,985,234 of record NC_058080.1, on the reverse strand, counting down.
CTCAATGGTGTGGTTGTTTTTTGGCTAAAGCCTACATCAGGGTGAAGCTGTCACACCAAGTGCATTTAACCAGCAATAGTCTGTTCATTTTTTGGCCATATACAAAATCAGGGGCAAGCTGCGCCTGTCACCAAGTGCATTTAACCCTCAATGGTGTGGTTGGTTTTTGGCTAAAGCCTACATCAGGGTGAAGCTGTCACACCAAGTGCATTTAACCAGCAATAGTCTGTTCATTTTTTGGCCATATACTAAATCAGGGGCAAGCTGCGCCTGTCACCAAGTGCATTTAACCCTCAATGGTGTGGTTGTTTTTTGGCTAAAGCCTACATCAGGGTGAAGCTGTCACACCAAGTGCATTTAACCAGCAATAGTCTGTTTATTTTTTGGCCATATCCCAGTCTAATTCTGTCACTAAATCCATACCGGTCACCCAGCGCCTAAATACTAGGCCTCAAATTTATATCCCGCTAAATCTGTCCTTAGTGCTGTAGCTGGGCGAGTTATTTAGTGTCCGTTCAAGCACATTTCTTGTTCTGGGTTGAAATACAATTCCCAATTTAGCAATTTCATAATTTAGTGGTTTCTGCTATATCAGAGCTATTTGAAATCTATCCCTAAAAGGGTATATAATATTCAAGGTGCACATTGGGTCATTCAGAATAACTTCACACACACCCGCTACTGTGTATTTCCAAGTCTAATTCTGGCACTAAACCCATACCTGTCACCCAGCGCCTAAATACTAGGCCTCAAATTTATATCCAGCTAAATCTGTCCCTAGTGCTGTAGCTGGGCGAGTTATTTAGTGTCCGTTCAAGCACATTTCTTGTTCTGGGTTGAAATACAATTCCCAATTTAGCAATTTCATAATTTAGTGGTTTCTGCTATATCAGAGCTATTTGAAATCTATCCCTAAAAGGGTATATAATATTCAAGGTGCACATTGGGTCATTCAGAATAACTTCACACACACCCGCTACTGTGTATTTCCAAGTCTAATTCTGGCACTAAACCCATACCTGTCACCCAGCGCCTAAATACTAGGCCTCAAATTTATATCCCGCTAAATCTGTCCTTAGTGCTGTAGCTGGGCGAGTTATTTAGTGTCCGTTCAAGCACATTTCTTGTTCTGGGTTGAAATACAATTCCCAATTTAGCAATTTCATAATTTAGTGGTTTCTGCTATATCAGAGCTATTTGAAATCTATCCCTAAAAGGGTATATAATATTCAAGGTGCACATTGGGTCATTCAGAATAACTTCACACACACCCGCTACTGTGTATTTCCAAGTCTAATTCTGGCACTAAACCCATACCTGTCACCCAGCGCCTAAATACTAGGCCTCAAATTTATATCCCGCTAAATCTGTCCTTAGTGCTGTAGCTGGGCGAGTTATTTAGTGTCCGTTCAAGCACATTTCTTGTTCTGGGTTGAAATACAATTCCCAATTTAGCAATTTCATAATTTAGTGGTTTCTGCTATATCAGAGCTATTTGAAATCTATCCCTAAAAGGGTATATAATATTCAAGGTGCACATTGGGTCATTCAGAATAACTTCACACACACCCGCTACTGTGTATTTCCAAGTCTAATTCTGGCACTAAACCCATACCTGTCACCCAGCGCCTAAATACTAGGCCTCAAATTTATATCCCGCTAAATCTGTCCCTAGTGCTGTAGCTGGGCGAGTTATTTAGTGTCCGTTCAAGCACATTTCTTGTTCTGGGTTGAAATACAATTCCCAATTTAGAAATTTCATAATTTAGTGGTTTCTGCTATATCAGAGCTATTTGAAATCTATCCCTAAAAGGGTATATAATATTCAAGGTGCACATTGGGTCATTCAGAATAACTTCACACACACCCGCTACTGTGTATTTCCAAGTCTAATTCTGGCACTAAACCCATACCTGTCACCCAGCGCCTAAATACTAGGCCTCAAATTTATATCCCGCTAAATCTGTCCCTAGTGCTGTAGCTGGGCGAGTTATTTAGTGTCCGTTCAAGCACATTTCTTGTTCTGGGTTGAAATACAATTCCCAATTTAGCAATTTCATAATTTAGTGGTTTCTGCTATATCAGAGCTATTTGAAATCTATCCCTAAAAGGGTATATAATATTCAAGGTGCACATTGGGTCATTCAGAATAACTTCACACACACCTGCTACTGTGTATTTCCAAGTCTAATTCTGGCACTAAACCCATACCTGTCACCCAGCGCCTAAATACTAGGCCTCAAATTTATATCCCGCTAAATCTGTCCTTAGTGCTGTAGCTGGGCGAGTTATTTAGTGTCCGTTCAAGCACATTTCTTGTTCTGGGTTGAAATACAATTCCCAATTTAGCAATTTCATAATTTAGTGGTTTCTGCTATATCAGAGCTATTTGAAATCTATCCCTAAAAGGGTATATAATATTCAAGGTGCACATTGGGTCATTCAGAATAACTTCACACACACCCGCTACTGTGTATTTCCAAGTCTAATTCTGGCACTAAACCCATACCTGTCACCCAGCGCCTAAATACTAGGCCTCAAATTTATATCCAGCTAAATCTGTCCCTAGTGCTGTAGCTGGGCGAGTTATTTAGTGTCCGTTCAAGCACATTTCTTGTTCTGGGTTGAAATACAATTCCCAATTTAGCAATTTCATAATTTAGTGGTTTCTGCTATATCAGAGCTATTTGAAATCTATCCCTAAAAGGGTATATAATATTCAAGGTGCACATTGGGTCATTCAGAATAACTTCACACACACCCGCTACTGTGTATTTCCAAGTCTAATTCTGGCACTAAACCCATACCTGTCACCCAGCGCCTAAATACTAGGCCTCAAATTTATATCCAGCTAAATCTGTCCCTAGTGCTGTAGCTGGGCGAGTTATTTAGTGTCCGTTCAAGCACATTTCTTGTTCTGGGTTGAAATACAATTCCCAATTTAGCAATTTCATAATTTAGTGGTTTCTGCTATATCAGAGCTATTTGAAATCTATCCCTAAAAGGGTATATAATATTCAAGGTGCACATTGGGTCATTCAGAATAACTTCACACACACCCGCTACTGTGTATTTCCAAGTCTAATTCTGGCACTAAACCCATACCTGTCACCCAGCGCCTAAATACTAGGCCTCAAATTTATATCCCGCTAAATCTGTCCCTAGTGCTGTAGCTGGGCGAGTTATTTAGTGTCCGTTCAAGCACATTTCTTGTTCTGGGTTGAAATACAATTCCCAATTTAGCAATTTCATAATTTAGTGGTTTCTGCTATATCAGAGCTATTTGAAATCTATCCCTAAAAGGGTATATAATATTCAAGGTGCACATTGGGTCATTCAGAATAACTTCACACACACCCGCTACTGTGTATTTCCAAGTCTAATTCTGGCACTAAACCCATACCTGTCACCCAGCGCCTAAATACTAGGCCTCAAATTTATATCCCGCTAAATCTGTCCCTAGTGCTGTAGCTGGGCGAGTTATTTAGTGTCCGTTCAAGCACATTTCTTGTTCTGGGTTGAAATACAATTCCCAATTTAGCAATTTCATAATTTAGTGGTTTCTGCTATATCAGAGCTATTTGAAATCTATCCCTAAAAGGGTATATAATATTCAAGGTGCACATTGGGTCATTCAGAATAACTTCACACACACCCGCTACTGTGTATTTCCAAGTCTAATTCTGGCACTAAACCCATACCTGTCACCCAGCGCCTAAATACTAGGCCTCAAATTTATATCCCGCTAAATCTGTCCCTAGTGCTGTAGCTGGGCGAGTTATTTAGTGTCCGTTCAAGCACATTTCTTGTTCTGGGTTGAAATACAATTCCCAATTTAGCAATTTCATAATTTAGTGGTTTCTGCTATATCAGAGCTATTTGAAATCTATCCCTAAAAGGGTATATAATATTCAAGGTGCACATAGGGTCATTCAGAATAACTTCACACACCCGCTACTGTGCATTTCCAAATCTAATTCTGTCACTAAACCCATACCTGTCACCCAGCGCCTAAATACTAGGCCTCAAATTTATATCCCGCTAAATCTCTCGTTACCGCTGTCCTGTTGTGGCTGGGAAAGTTATTTAGTGTCCGTCAAAGCACATTTTTTGTTCTGGGTTGAAATACAATTCCCAATTTAGCAATTTCATAATTTAGTCGTTTCTGCTATATCAGAGCTATTTGAAATCTATCCCTAAAAGGGTAGATCATATTGAAGGTGCACATAGGGTCATTCAGAATAACTTCACACACACGCTTCTGTGCATTTCCAAGTCTAATTCTGTCACTAAATCCATACCGGTCACCCAGCGCCTAAATACTAGGCCTCAAATTTATATCCCGCTGAATTTGAATACAATACATTGGGCCAAATAATATATTTGTTGTTGTGGTGAACCATAACAATGAGAAAAACATGTAGTAAGGGACGCGGACGTGGACATGGTCGTGGTGGTGTTAGTGGACCCTCTGGTGCTGGGAGAGGACGTGGCCGTTCTGCCACATCCACACGTCCTAGTGTACCAACTACCTCAGGTCCCAGTAGCCGCCAGAATTTACAGCGATATATGGTGGGGCCCAATGCCGTTCTAAGGATGGTAAGGCCTGAGCAGGTACAGGCATTAGTCAATTGGGTGGCCGACAGTGGATCCAGCACGTTCACATTATCTCCCACCCAGTCTTCTGCAGAAAGCGCACAGATGGCGCCTGAAAACCAACCCCATCAGTCTGTCACATCACCCCCATGCATACCAGGGAAACTGTCTCAGCCTCAAGTTATGCAGCAGTCTCTTATGCTGTTTGAAGACTCCGCTGGCAGGGTTTCCCAAGGGCATCCACCTAGCCCTTCCCCAGCGGTGAAAGACATAGAATGCACTGACGCACAACCACTTATGTTTCCTGATGATGAGGACATGGGAATACCACCTCAGCATGTCTCTGATGATGACGAAACACAGGTGCCAACTGCTGCGTCTTTCTGCAGTGTGCAGACTGAACAGGAGGTCAGGGATCAAGACTGGGTGGAAGACGATGCAGGGGACGATGAGGTCCTAGACCCCACATGGAATGAAGGTCGTGCCACTGACTTTCACAGTTCGGAGGAAGAGGCAGTGGTGAGACCGAGCCAACAGCGTAGCAAAAGAGGGAGCAGTGGGCAAAAGCAGAACACCCGCCGCCAAGAGACTCCGCCTGCTACTGACCGCCGCCATCTGGGACCGAGCACCCCAAAGGCAGCTTCAAGGAGTTCCCTGGCATGGCACTTCTTCAAACAATGTGCTGACGACAAGACCCGAGTGGTTTGCACGCTGTGCCATCAGAGCCTGAAGCGAGGCATTAACGTTCTGAACCTGAGCACAACCTGCATGACCAGGCACCTGCATGCAAAGCATGAACTGCAGTGGAGTAAACACCTTAAAACCAAGGAAGTCACTCAGGCTCCCCCTGCTACCTCTTCTGCTGCTGCCGCCTCGGCCTATTCTGCTGCTGCCGCCTCGGCCTCTTCCTCCGCCTCTGGAGGAACGTTGGCACCTGCCGCCCAGCAAACAGGGGATGTACCACCAACACCACCACCACTACCTCCGTCACCAAGCGTCTCAACCATGTCACACGCCAGCGTTCAGCTCTCCATCTCACAAACATTTGATAGAAAGCGTAAATTCCCACCTAGCCACCCTCGATCCCTGGCCCTGAATGCCAGCATTTCTAAACTACTGGCCTATGAAATGCTGTCATTTAGGCTGGTGGACACAGACAGCTTCAAACAGCTCATGTCGCTTGCTGTCCCACAGTATGTTGTTCCCAGCCGGCACTACTTCTCCAAGAGAGCCGTGCCTTCCCTGCACAACCAAGTATCCGATAAAATCAAGTGTGCACTGCGCAACGCCATCTGTGGCAAGGTCCACCTAACCACAGATACGTGGACCAGTAAGCACGGCCAGGGACGCTATATCTCCCTAACTGCACACTGGGTAAATGTAGTGGCAGCTGGGCCCCAGGCGGAGAGCTGTTTGGCGCACGTCCTTCCGCCGCCAAGGATCGCAGGGCAACATTCTTTGCCTCCTGTTGCCACCTCCTCCTTCTCGGCTTCCTCCTCCTCTTCTTCCACCTGCTCATCCAGTCAGCCACACACCTTCACCACCAACTTCAGCACAGCCCGGGGTAAACGTCAGCAGGCCATTCTGAAACTCATATGTTTGGGGGACAGGCCCCACACCGCACAGGAGTTGTGGCGGGGTATAGAACAACAGACCGACGAGTGGTTGCTGCCGGTGAGCCTCAAGCCCGGCCTGGTGGTGTGTGATAATGGGCGAAATCTCGTTGCAGCTCTGGGACTAGCCAATTTGACGCACATCCCTTGCTTGGCGCATGTGCTGAATTTGGTGGTGCAGAAGTTCATTCACAACTACCCCGACATGTCAGAGCTGCTGCATAAAGTGCGGGCCGTCTGTTCGCGCTTCCGGCGTTCACATCCTGCTGCTGCTCGCCTGTCTGCGCTACAGCGTAACTTCGGCCTTCCCGCTCACCGCCTCATATGCGACGTGCCCACCAGGTGGAACTCCACCTTGCACATGCTGGACAGACTGTGCGAGCAGCAGCAGGCCATAGTGGAGTTTCAGCTGCAGCACGCACGGGTCAGTCGCACTACAGAACAGCACCACTTCACCACCAATGACTGGGCCTCCATGCGAGACCTGTGTGCCCTGTTGCGCTGTTTCGAGTACTCCACCAACATGGCCAGTGGCGATGACACCGTTATCAGCGTTACAATACCACTTCTATGTCTCCTTGAGAAAACACTTAGGGCGATGATGGAAGAGGAGGTGGCCCAGGAGGAGGAGGAGGAGGAGGAGGAAGAGGGGTCATTTTTAGCACTTTCAGGCCAGTCTCTTCGAAGTGACTCAGAGGGAGGTTTTTGGCAACAGCAGAGGCCAGGTACAAATGTGGCCAGCCAGGGCCCACTACTGGAGGACGAGGAGGACGAGGATGAGGAGGAGGTGGAGGAGGATGAGGATGAAGCATGGTCACAGCGGGGTGGCACCCAACGCAGCTCGGGTCCATCACTGGTGCGTGGCTGGGGGGAAAGGCAGGACGATGACGATACGCCTCCCACAGAGGACAGCTTGTCCTTACCCCTGGGCAGCCTGGCACACATGAGCGACTACATGCTGCAGTGCCTGCGCAATGACAGCAGAGTTGCCCACATTTTAACCTGTGCGGACTACTGGGTTGCCACCCTGCTGGATCCACGCTACAAAGACAATGTGCCCACCTTACTTCCTGCACTGGAGCGTGATAGGAAGATGCGCGAGTACAAGCGCACGTTGGTAGACGCGCTACTGAGAGCATTCCCAAATGTCACAGGGGAACAAGTGGAAGCCCAAGGCCAAGGCAGAGGAGGAGCAAGAGGTCGCCAAGGCAGCTGTGTCACGGCCAGCTCCTCTGAGGGCAGGGTTAGCATGGCAGAGATGTGGAAAACTTTTGTCAACACGCCACAGCTAACTGCACCACCACCTGATACGCAACGTGTTAGCAGGAGGCAACATTTCACTAACATGGTGGAACAGTACGTGTGCACACCCCTCCACGTACTGACTGATGGTTCGGCCCCATTCAACTTCTGGGTCTCTAAATTGTCCACGTGGCCAGAGCTAGCCTTTTATGCCTTGGAGGTGCTGGCCTGCCCGGCAGCCAGCGTTTTGTCTGAACGTGTATTCAGCACGGCAGGGGGCGTCATTACAGACAAACGCAGCCGCCTGTCTACAGCCAATGTGGACAAGCTGACGTTCATAAAAATGAACCAGGCATGGATCCCACAGGACCTGTCCGTCCCTTGTCCAGATTAGACATTAACTACCTCCCCATAACCATATATTATTGGACTCCAGGGCACTTCCTCATTCAATCCTATTTTTATTTTCATTTTACCATTATATTGCGAGGCTACCCAAAGTTGAATGAACCTCTCCTCTGCCTGTGTGCTAGGCCTAAATATATGCCAATGGACTGTTGCAGTGGTGGGTGACGTGAAGCCTCATTCTCTGCTATGACATGCAGACTAATTCTCTGCTGACATGAAGACAGATTCTCTGTTACGGGACCTCCCTCCTCTGCCTGGGTGCTGGGCCTAAATATATGCCAATGGACTGTTGCAGTGGTGGGTGACGTGAAGCCTGATTCTCTGCTATGACATGCAGACTAATTCTCTGCTGACATGAAGACAGATTCTCTGTTACGGGACCTCTCTCCTCTGCCTGTGTGTGTGCTGGGCCTAAATATATGCCAATGGACTGTTGCAGTGGTGGCTGACGTGAAGCCTCATTCTCTGCTATGACATGCAGACTAATTCTCTGCTGACATGAAGCCAGATTGTCTGTTACGGGACCTCTCTCCTCTGCCTGTGTGTGTGCTGGGCCTAAATATATGCCAATGGACTGTTGCAGTGGTGGCTGACGTGAAGCCTCATTCTCTGCTATGACATGCAGACTAATTCTCTGCTGACATGAAGACAGATTCTCTGTTACGGGACCTCTCTCCTCTGCCTGTGTGTGTGCTGGGCCTAAATATATGCCAATGGACTGTTGCAGTGGTGGCTGACGTGAAGCCTCATTCTCTGCTATGACATGCAGACTAATTCTCTGCTGACATGAAGCCAGATTCTCTGTTACGGGACCTCTCTCCTCTGCCTGTGTGTGTGCTGGGCCTAAATATATGCCAATGGACTGTTGCAGTGGTGGCTGACGTGAAGCCTCATTCTCTGCTATGACATGCAGACTAATTCTCTGCTGACATGAAGACAGATTCTCTGTTACGGGACCTCCCTCCTCTGCCTGGGTGCTGGGCCTAAATATATGCCAATGGACTGTTGCAGTGGTGGCTGACGTGAAGCCTCATTCTCTGCTATGACATGCAGACTAATTCTCTGCTGACATGAAGACAGATTCTCTGTTACGGGACCTCCCTCCTCTGCCTGGGTGCTGGGCCTAAATATATGCCAATGGACTGTTGCAGTGGTGGCTGACGTGAAGCCTCATTCTCGGCTATGACATGCAGACTGATTCTCTGCTGACATGAAGCCAGATTGTCTGTTACGGGACCTCCCTCCTCTGCCTGGGTGCTGGGCCTAAATATATGCCAATGGACTGTTGCAGTGGTGGCTGACGTGAAGCCTCATTCTCTGCTATGACATGCAGACTGATTCTCTGCTGACATGAAGCCAGATTGTCTGTTACGGGACCTCTCTCCTCTGCCTGTGTGCTAGGCCTAAATATATGCCAATGGACTGTTGCAGTGGTGGCTGACGTGAAGCCTCATTCTCTGCTATGACATGCAGACTGATTCTCTGCTGACATGAAGCCAGATTGTCTGTTACGGGACCTCTCTGCTCTGCCTGTGTGCTAGGCCTAAATATATGCCAATGGACTGTTGCAGTGGTGGGTGACGTGAAGCCTCATTCTCTGCTATGACATGCAGACTGATTCTCTGCTGTCATGAAGCCAGATTGTCTGTTACGGGACCTCTCTGCTCTGCCTGTGTGCTAGGCCTAAATATATGCCAATGGACTGTTGCAGTGGTGGGTGACGTGAAGCCTCATTCTCTGCTATGACATGCAGACTGATTCTCTGCTGACATGAAGCCAGATTGTCTGTTACGGGACCTCTCTCCTCTGCCTGTGTGCTAGGCCTAAATATATGCCAATGGACTGTTGCAGTGGTGGCTGACGTGAAGCCTCATTCTCTGCTATGACATGCAGACTAATTCTCTGCTGACATGAAGCCAGATTGTCTGTTACGGGACCTCTCTCCTCTGCCTGGGTGCTGGGCCTAAATTTATGACAATGGACTGTTGCAGTGGTGGCTGACGTGAAGCCTGATTCTCTGCTATGACATGCAGACTGATTCTCTGCTGACATGAAGCCAGATCCTCTGTTACGGGACCTCTCTCCTCTGCCTGTGTGTGTGCTGGGCCTAAATATATGCCAATGGACTGTTGCAGTGGTGGCTGACGTGAAGCCTCATTCTCTGCTATGACATGCAGACTGATTCTCTGCTGACATGAAGCCAGATTCTCTGTTACGGGACCTCTCTCCTCTGCCTGTGTGTGTGCTGGGCCTAAATATATGCCAATGGACTGTTGCAGTGGTGGCTGACGTGAAGCCTCATTCTCTGCTATGACATGCAGACTAATTCTCTGCTGACATGAAGACAGATTCTCTGTTACGGGACCTCCCTCCTCTGCCTGGGTGCTGGGCCTAAATATATGCCAATGGACTGTTGCAGTGGTGGCTGACGTGAAGCCTCATTCTCTGCTATGACATGCAGACTAATTCTCTGCTGACATGAAGACAGATTCTCTGTTACGGGACCTCTCTCCTCTGCCTGGGTGCCGGGGCCTAAATATCTGAGAATGGACTGTTCCAGTGGTGGGTGACGGGAAGCCAGATTCTCTGCTATGGAACCTCTCTCCAATTGATTTTGGTTAATTTTTATTTATTTAATTTTTATTTTAATTCATTTCCCTATCCACATTTGTTTGCAGGGGATTTACCTACATGTTGCTGCCTTTTGCAGCCCTCTAGCTCTTTCCTGGGCTGTTTTACAGCCTTTTTAGTGCCGAAAAGTTCGGGTCCCCATTGACTTCAATGGGGTTCGGGTTCGGGACGAAGTTCGGATCGGGTTCGGATCCCGAACCCGAACATTTCCGGGATGTTCGGCCGAACTTCTCGAACCCGAACATCCAGGTGTTCGCTCAACTCTAATTACCATAACTCCTAGGCAGCTTGCCTGCTGTCTTGGGTTCATGTTTGATGTTGACCTTTCCTATGCTTATAGTTAATTACTTGCCCACTCAGGCTGCCTGCACCTAGAATCTTTTTTTTAACTATGGAGACAGTAACACCTTTTATTGTTGCTCCGATCCAGTCTCTTCTTGCTTATTTTAACTCATTACTAATCAGCCTTCCCCTCTCCAAACGCTCTCCTCTCCATTACTTTTTTATACAGCAGTCAGGCTCATCTTTTTGTCCAGCTGCTACTTTGATGCATAGAAAAAGCACTTTTACTTCATGTCCCTATTTCCTCATAGAGTGCAAACTCGTGCAAGCAGTGTTATCAATACTCTTGTTTAAATTATGATGTAAATTGTTATTCTTTAAAGGGGTTCTCCGGACTTAGAATATTGATGACCTGTCATAAGGATAGGTCATCAATATCAGAGACCCGGCATCGCCGCCGATCAGCTGTATAAAGAGAAGGGGCGCACAGTGCAAGCATGCCATCTTACTTCTCTCTCCCTGCTTGCCATACACATAGCAGCGAGCAGGAAAAGAGAAGGGAGATGTTACACACGCACTGCAACGCCTTTTCTTCATACAGCTGATCGGAAGGGGTGTCGGACCCCGCCAATCTGACATTAATGACCTAGCCATCAGTATTAAAAGCCTGTAGAACTCCTTTGATGTCTGATTTTGCACGATCACCCACTAAAAGGGGAAGTATTGCTGAATATTTTGGTGCTATAAAAAGATTATTGAGGTTACCCAAGCTCACACAAGAGAGAAAATTATTGAATATTTTTATTTTAAAAAATATTTACAGTGCCTTGCAAAAGTTTTTTTTTCTGTTTCGTCGCATTGCAACCTATTGTAATTTAGATTTTATGTAATGGACCTGACAAAATATTCCAAATTGTTACAGTGAAATAAATAAAAAAACATGTCTAGAAAATAAATTACTGAGTGCACATGTATTCATTTTCTTTGCTGTACAAACACCCAAATAAAGTCAAATCCATCCAATTAACTTAGTAGTCTCATAATTCATTATATAAGGTCCTTCTGTGCACAAAGTGTCACATGACCTGCCACATGATGACATACACTGGTTTAGAAAGGCCCTTGAGTCTGCAACACTACTAAGCAAGCAACATGGACATGATGACCAAGGAGCTCTCCAATACGGATAGAGACAAAGTTGTGGGAGGTAGATCCACTGCAGAAATGACTTATATGTCTAGATGAGCAATATAAGTCATACACTCCACAGGGTGGGACTTTATGGAAAAGCGACCAGAAAAAAAGCCAATTCTTGAATGAAAACATATGTAAGAAAGCACATTAGTGGTAGAGAGCTTTATAGATAAATAGATGAGCAAATCCGTTCGTAATGAACCAGATTTGTTACGATCTTCCCAAACTTCTGTCTGGCCGACGAACAGGAAGCTTATCAGGTTCCTTTCCGACGAATCCAGTAAAAAGGTGCACAGCACCATCTTACTACACATGTCGGCAGGTAAAAGCACTAAGGAGAAAGCAGAAGAATGCTTACATGACCCTAAGAGGAAGTGGGGGTGGAGGGCTTGCCCTGATTGGCTAACAGGTCGCTAGATAGCGTAGATGATCCAATCAGTGTTGCAGCAGGCAAAGAGGTGAATGTCATTCTCTGATGGGCTGTGAATTAGGGTGGGTGGGTCTATGCAGTGTCTGACAGAAAACAATATTAGGCCTCATGCACACGGCCGTGTTCCTCGGCCAAGAGCGGACCGTGGAAACACGGCCGGGATTCCTCCTTACAACATGAGCTCACGGCGTCATTGGTTGCTATGACGCCGTGTGCTTCATGCAGCCGCTGCTGTACAGTAATACACTAGTATAGTGTATTACAGTACAGCAGCGGCTGCATGAAGCGCACTGCGTCATAACAACCAATGACGCCGTGCGCTCATGCTGTCAGGAGGAATCCCGGCCGGGTTTCCACGGTCCGCTCTCGGCCGCGGAACACGGCCGTGTGCATGAAGCCTTAGGAACAGTGTAGAGTCACAATCAAGATTTCAATATAGCAATATTTTTGGTTTGGGACAATACAGAGGGTAGCGATTTATTTTAATTTCTTTGTTAATCTCTGAATGATTATGCAAAATACTAGGCCAGAGTACATGTCAAAAAATCTCCAGACAGTTCAAATTAATTTTAGGAAAATAGTTTATACAAGTTTCTTACAATACATAATAACATACGTGATAACATGAAATACTAGGCAGAAATCTGTGTCAGGGCATCTCTAGACGGTTCAATTTTTTTTTTTTTTTTAAGTTTTGAAAAATTCGGTTCAATCCAAATATTTTTGCAGCAAATTTTGTTAAAAAGCGGCTCTTTCCTGGCTACAGCAAGCCTTTATAGTGGTGTAGAACACTGTGCCATGCATAGGGAGTCTGCTTTGGTAGTGAAATAATACTGTGAGTCCACATGACAGGCAGTATGGTCTTAGAATCACTGCACACTTCACTTATTTGGGCAGTCACGAGGCCAAAACTGACCAAATAACTCAACTATGAACTCAGCCTTACAGGTCGATTTTAGCGCCAAGAAGAAGCGCACTCCTTTTACACCTTCGTCAGCTGATTCCACATAGATGCCAACAGAACCTGTTCTATTAAACGCTTATACAAGTAGAGCCCCCTTGACAGAGTGGAGAGGGTGTCAGCAGTAAGTTTGTGTTGACATTACTGATTATTTTGCCCTTCCTCTGATCCGTCAGAAAAATAACCCACAAAAAACGGATCCTTTCTGTGGAGCATCAACCTTCACTCGGTCAGCATTTGGTCAGTAATCTATCAGTATTGCTAATGCCAAAAAAAAAAAAAAACTGTAGTGGATCCAAAACAGAGATGACACATGAATGGAATATGTGCATGTCTTCTGTGTTTTGTACCCACTCCTGCTATTGGCTACCAAATCATAAGCCAATTCTGAATGGACCATACAGGCCTTACAGCTGCTACACAGAGAGGATCTGTTGTGCATCTCATTTTTCCTTCCTTCTGACAGATGAGAAGAAGGGTCAAATAAATGATGATGTCAACCAGGCCAAAAAGGCAAACTAGTGGCCCAGTCGTAGAGTGGGGAGGGTGGGAACAGCATAAGAAGTCCACAGAGTTGCCCAGTGAGAGAGTGTTGAGGTGGCAGCAGCATGAGGAGACCATAGAGTGTCCCAGTGACAGAGTGGTGAGTTAGCAGCAGCATTAGGAGACCACAGAGTGGCCCAGTGACAGAGTGGTCAGGTGGCAGCAGCACGAGGAGTCCGTAGAGTGGCCCAGTGACATAGTGGTGAGGTGGCAGCAGCATGAGGACACCACAGAGTGACCCAGTGACAGAGTGGTAAGGTGGAAGCAGCATATGGAGACCACAGAGTGGCCCAGTGACAGAGCAGTCATGTGGCAGCATGAGGAGACCACAGAGTGGCCCAGTGACAGAGTGTTGAGGTGGCAGCAGCATTAGGAGACCACAGAGTGGTCCAGTGACAAGTGGTGAGCTAGCAGTAGCACGAGGAGACCATAGAGTGTCACAGTGACATAGTGGTGAGGTGGTAGCAGCATGAGTAGACCACAGAGTGTAATGGTGACATAGTGGTGAGGTGGCAGCAGCATGAGGAGACCACAGAGTGGTAAGGTGACATACTGTGGAGGTGGCAGCCGCATGAGGAGACCACAGAGTGACTCTGTGACAGAGTGGGGAGGTGGGTGGCAATAACAGTGACACGCTGACGATGGTGGGTGTTAGAAGGAGCACTTGGCATCAGATGTGTGGCATCAGGCAGGTGGCAGAATCATAATAGTAGCTGAGGCAGGTAGACTGAAGAAACTGGTCTCTTTTGTCAAAGTGTTGGTGTGGCACTATGGATGATCTAGTCTGATGCATCAGGCATTGGTGGGTGGAAATTCTGGCTGATCATCTTGACAAAGGTCAGTCTCTCTACATTTAGGGTGGACAGGCAAGTTCTCCTTGGAGCAGTTCCTCCCCTGTGTGACTCCGTTCACACAGGCAAACCAGGTGCAGAACAAAGTGAGAGTGATGAGAGGGGTCACATATGGCTTGCATACACTACATGCCTCCAACATAATTCTTGGATCTCTACATGAAAATAATGTATTTGCTGTAAATCGCAAGAGGGGCATAGTTGGAGACATTGACTTCACAAGAGATACAGAGCAGCGGAATTCAGCCACCTCTATTTGCTTCCTGCTGTTTACTGCCTCTGAATTAAAATTGGGGCAACCAGCCTCAGCTTCCTCTGATGTGTATGCCTACGGAGTCCTTTTGTTATGGCTTCGCACAGGGAGCAAGAATGTTACGCATAATTCTGAAGGAACTCCTGATCTTAAGAAACTGGACTTGGACTCCAAAGCAGAGGCTCTCCTGTCATGTCTTGTGTGCTGTGGAGATAGAATAGATGGAGCAGATAAAACGCATTAATATTTTCAACTTACTGAAGCTGCTTGATTTAATTGTGAATAGATTGCAAAGGCAAAGTCTGCTGGTGTGTTTTCATCAGCGTCTTCATTATGTTTACTGCAGGACCCAGCATGACATAATTCGGTCCAAACAGCAAAAGGAGGTATACATTCACCAATCAATTTTCCCGAAAAACAAACATGTTTGAAATACAAAATTTCACCACTAAGTAATTCGGTCCATACAGCAAAAGGAGGTGTACAATCACCTATCAATTTTCCTGAAAGAAAACATGTTTGAAATACAAAATTTCACCACTACGTAATTCGATCCATACAGCAATAGGAGGTGTACGATCAATTTTCCCCAAAAAAGCATGTTTCACATAACAATTTTCACTGCAAAAAGGGCTTTACCACATATAACTGCGCCGCTTAACGGCAAATAGGCCCTTATTTTTTTCCACTTTTACACTACACAAGGCTTTTCAACATATTAGTGCAAAGCTGAATGACGAATATATTTTTCCTTTGCCTACGGAGTCCTTTTGTTATGGCTTCGCACAGGGAGCAAGAATGTTACGCACAATTCTAAAGGAACTCCTGATGTTAAGAAACTGGACCTTGGGGTCTAAAGCAGAGGCTCTCCTGTCATGTCTTGTGTGCTGTGGAGATAGAATGGACGGAGGAGATAAAAACGCATGAATATTTTCAACTTACTGAAACTGCTTGATTTAATTGTGAGCAGATGGTAAAGGCAAAGTCTGCTGGTGCGTTTTCATCAGTTTTTTAATTATATTTACTGCAGGACCCAAGACAACATAATTCGGTTCATACAGCAAAAGGAAGTGTACATTCACCGATCAAAAACATGTTTTAAATACAAAATTTCACCTCTGCGTAATTCGGTCCATACAGCAAAAGGAGGTGTACAATCACTAGTGATGAGCGAGCATGCTCGGCCGAATACCAGTTCGGCTCGAGCATCGCTATGCTCGGCACATGGCGGTACTCGGCCGAGTACCGCATGTGCTCGAGCGCCATGCTCGAGTCTCCTCCTCGCACGTTTCACGGCTGCTAAGCAGCCAATAAACGTGCAGGTAAGTACTGCCATCACTCTAATGCCAGTAGCCATGTTGGCTGCTGGCATTATAGTGATTGGCTGGCCGGAACGCGTCATCGAGACATGTGCTCGGATCAGTCATAGTCAGGGAGGGCAGAGCGTAGGAAGGGAAAGGCAGTGTAGGGAGCGAAATTCACAGTTATTATTCTAAGAAAGCTTCTCAAAGACCCAAAAGTCCTTTTAACCACTTCAACCCCGCTAGCTAAAACCCCTTTCATGACCAGGCCACTTTTTACACTTCTGCACTACACTACTTTCACCGTTTATCGCTCGGTCATGCAACTTACCACCCAAATGAATTTTACCTCCTTTTCTTCTCACTAATAGAGATTTCATTTTGTGGTATTTTATTGCTGCTGACATTTTTACTTTTTTTTTGTTATTAATCGAAATTTAACGATTTTTTTGCAAAAAAATGACATTTTTCACTTTCAGCTGTAAAATTTTGCAAAAAAAACGACATCCATATATAAATTTTTCGCTAAATTTATTGTTCTACATGTCTTTGATAAAAAAAAAATGTTTGGGCAAAAAAAAAAAATGGTTTGGGTAAAAGTTATAGCATTTACAAACTATGGTACAAAAATGTGAATTTCCGCTTTTTGAAGCAGCTCTGACTTTCTGAGCACCTGTCATGATTCCTGAGGTTCTACAATGCCCAAACAGTAGAAAAACCCCACAAATGACCCCATTTCGGAAAGTAGACACCCTAAGGTATTCTCTGATGGGCATAGTGAGTTCATAGAACTTTTTATTTTTTGCCACAAGTTAGCGGAACATGATGATTTTTATTTTTATTTTTTTTTCCTTACAAAGTCTCATATTCCACTAACTTGCGACAAAAAATAAAAAATTCTAGGAACTCGCCGTGCCCCTCACGGAATACCTTGGGGTGTCTTCTTTCCAAAATGGGGTCACTTGTGGGGTAGTTATACTGCCCTGGCAATTTAGGGGCCCAAATGTGTGAGAAGAACTTTGCAATCAAAATGTGTAAAAAATGGCCTGCGAAATCCGAAAGGTGCACTTTGGAATATGTGCCCCTTTGCCCACCTTGGCTGCAAAAAAGTGTCACACATCTGGTATCGCCGTACTCAGGAGAAGTTGGGGAATGTGTTTTGTGGTGTCATTTTACATATACCCATGCTTTGTTGAGAGAAATATCTTGGCAAAAGACAACTTTTCCCATTTTTTTTATACAAAGTTGGCATTTGACCAAGATATTTTTCTCACCCAGCATGGGTATATGTAAAATGACACCTCAAAACACATTCCCCAACTTCTCCTGAGTACGGCGATACCAGATGTGTGACACTTTTTCGCAGCCTAGATGCGCAAAGGAGCCCAAATTCCTTTTAGGAGGGCATTTTTAGACATTTGGATCCCAGACTTCTTCTCACACTTTCGGGCCCCTAAAAAGCCAGGGCAGTATAAATACCCCACATGTGACCCCACTTTGGAAAGAAGACACCCCAAGGTATTCAATGAGGGGCCTGACGAGTTCATCGAATTTTTTTTTTTTGCATAAGTTAGCGGAAATTGATTTTTTTTTTGTTTTTTTCTCACAAAGTCTCACTTTCCGCTTATTTAGGACAAACATTTCAATCTTTAATGGACTCAATATGCCCCTCACGGAATACCTTGGGGTGTCTTCTTTCCGAAATGGGGTCACATGTGGGGTATTTATACTGCCCTGGCTTTTTAGGGGCCCTAAAGCGTGAGAAGAAGTCTGGAATATAAATGTCTAAAAATGTTACGCATTTGGATTCCGTGAGGGGTATGGTGAGATCATGTGAGATTTTATTTTTTGACACAAGTTAGGCTACTTTCACACTAGCGTTCGTCGGTCCGCTCGTGAGCTCCGTTTGAAGGCCCTGTCCGTTTGAAGGCAGCCGTCCAGCCCTGATGCAGTCTGAATGGAGCGGATCCGCTCAGACTGCATCAGTCTGGCGGCGTTCAGCCTCCGCTCCGCTCGCCTCCGCACGGACAGGCGGACAGCTGAACGCTGCTTGCAGCGTTCGGGTGTCCGCCTGGCCGCGCGGAGGCGTGCGGATCCGTCCAGACTTACAATGTAAGTCAATGGGGACGGATCCGTTTGAAGATGCCACAATATGGCTCAATCTTCAGGCGGATCCGTCCCCCATTGACTTTACATTGAAAGTCTGGACGGATCCGTACGAGGCTATTTTCACACTTAGCTGTTATATGCTAAAATAATGCAGACGGATCCGTTCTGAACGGAGCCTCCGTCTGCATTATTATGATCGGATCCGTTCAGAACGGATCCGATCGAACGCTAGTGTGAAAGTAGCCTTAGTGGAATATGAGACTTAGTAAGAAAAAACAAACAAAAAAATATATATATTTCCGCTAACTTGGGTCAAAAAAATGTCTGAATGGAGCCTTACAGGGGGGGGGGTGATCAATGACAGGGGAGTGATTAATGACAGGGGGGGTGATCAATGACAGGGGGTGATCAGGGAGTGTATATGGGTGATCACCCCCCTGTCATTGATCACCCCCCTGGTAAGGCTCCATTCAGACGTCCGTATGATTTTTACGGATCCATGGATACATGGATCGGATCCGCAAAACACATGCGGACGTCTGAATGGAGCCTTACAGGGGGTGATCAATGATAGGGGGTGATCAGGGAGTGTATATGGGTGATCACCCGCCTGTCATTGATCACCCCCCTGTAAGGCTCCATTCAGACGTCCGCATGTGTTTTGCGGATCCGATCCATGTATCCATGGATCCGTAAAAATCATACGGACGTCTGAATGGAGCCTTACAGGTGGGTGATCAATGACAGGGGGGTGATCAATGACAGGGGGTGATCAGCGAATCTATATGGGTGATCACCCGCCTGTCATTGATCCCCCCCTGTAAGGCTCCATTCAGACGTCCGTATGCGTTTTGCGGATCCGATCCATGTATCCGTGGATCCGTAAAAATCATACGGACGTCTGAACGGAGCCTGACAGGGGGGTGATCAATGACAGGGGGGTGATCAATGACAGGGGGGTGATCAGGGAGTTTATATGGGGTGATCATGGGTGATCAGGGGTTCATAAGGGGTTAATAAGTGACGGGGGGGGGGGTGTAGTGTAGTGTGGTGTTTGGTGCGACTGTACTGAGCTGCCTGTGTCCTCTGGTGGTCGATCCTAACAAAAGGGACCACCAGAGGACCAGGTAGCAGGTATATTAGACGCTGTTATCAAAACAGCGTCTAATATACCTGTTAGGGGTTAAAAAAATCAGATCTCCAGCGTGCCAGCGAGCGATCGCCGCTGGCAGGCTGGAGATCCACTCGCTTACCTTCTTTTCCTGTGAGCGCGCGCGCCTGTGTGCGCGCGTTCACAGGAAATCTCGCGTCTCGCGAGATGACGCGTATATGCGTCGCTGTGTGCAGGGCTGCCGCCTCCGGACCGCACATCTGCGTTAGGCGGTCCGGAGGCGGTTAAGGACTACCGTATGTGTGTGTGTTTTAGAGCAGCAATATATTTTTACCTGCGCTAAATTGATCAGTCTCAGGGACATCCATGCTGAGGAAGGGACAGATAGTGCAGGGAAAGAAATTAGCTTTTTTTACTACCAAAAGATTTTCAAAGACCCCAAAGTCCTTTTAAGGACTACTTGTATAAGTACAAGAAACAGAACTGGATCCCACATCCTCAATACTATGCTTTTATCTAACTCCTTCTCAGCATAATGAACATCGCTTCTCAGCGTAATTTATCGTATACCTAACCCTATGCTGCATGCTATACATGAAGCATTAGTATATAATTTGATTAAAAAGCATAGGCCCACTCACTGAGACAAGGTTGCCCCTTTGAATTGGACCCTATTCTAAATTTGGCGCAGCACTGCATGGCGACCGCCGACACAGCAAAACCACCCCAGCAGGGAGGGGGACCCAGCAGTCAAACAGCGCCCCCGCTGTATGACAAAGCCACCATGGCACTGGGCCCCACCAACCAACCAGGATGGCAACAATAGCCGCCGTGCAGTACCGCACCATGCGAACAGGTGTGGAACCGACCCCATCACATACTCTCACCATGTGAACAGGTATGGACCTCACCCTATCACATACTCTCAGGAACTCCAACTGAGAGGTAGGAATATATACCCTTATGCAGTCTTCTGCTAATTAAAAGCACCTGGGCCAAATGGGGAGGAGTGCTGATACCAGAAGGGAAAAGAGCACACACAGTAGTCCTTAAAAGAAGGTATACGATAAATTACGCTGAGAAGCGATGTTCATTATGCTGAGAAGCAGTTAGATAAAAGCACAGTATTGAGGATGTGCAATCCAGTTCTGTTTCTTGTATTTATACATGTATTTATACAAGAAACAGAACTGGATTGCACATCCTCAATACTTGTCATGAGGGTGTCAAGAACCACGCCTGACTCCGTTATACCCGGGGTCAGGAAGTCGCAGCGGTTGGCTGCGCGCTCTATGTAAGATAGGGCTGTTTCCTTATGGTAGCTTTCTGGGTTTGCTTTGCAACCCTTTTTGGCTCACTCAGGGATCCGTAGCTCCTTCTCCTCAGCTGTTCCTTGTCCAGCACTCCCAACCTCCTTATATTCCCCTCTCACACTTCTCTGGTTGCCAGATATAGAGCTTCCTGCCTGGACTTCTATACTGACCCACTGGAGCTGTGTTGCTGCGTTCTCTGGTTGTTGTTCCAGAACGTTACCCTCCGGATCCCTGTTAGGCCTTTGTGGTCTGCTGTTGTCGCCCACCTGGGTTTATGTGTTTGCCTGTATTGTCTGTCCTCTGCTTGGTGTTTTCCTCTTAGTGTCAGTGGTGCGGACTAGCGATCCCACCGGCCCGTTCACTACCTAGGGCTCATTTTAGGGAAAGCCAGGGTTTAGGCACGTGATCGCCGCACGGGTGAGGAACCCGTCTAGAGACGTCAGGGGTCACCACCTTTCCCTCTGCCTTGAGCAGGGCTTTCCCTTTTCCCTCCCTGTGCGTGACGCTGGTCATTACAATACTGTGCTTTTATCTAACTGCTTCTCAGCATAATGAACATCGCTTCTCAGCGTAATTTATCGTATACCTCCTTTTAAGGACTACTGTGTGTGTGTTTGACAGCAGAAAAATATTTTTCTTTAATACCTATTAGTGACATATACTGTACATCATCCGCAGACTGTGTCTTTTTGAGTAAATTCAAATAATCAGTGCCACATTTATTGTCTATAGTGTGCTTTAATACACTTCCATGACATATATAGTACTCCATCCGAAAACTGTTTCTTTAGCGTAAATTAAAATATTCAGGGGCCAGCTCTCATCTACTGTCTCAGTACTGTAGTGTGCGCGTGTAATACACATCCGTGACATATGCAGTACTCCATCCGAAAACTGTTTCTTTAACCACTTACCGCTACGCTAACGCCGAAAGGCGTCATCTCTGCGGCGCTCCCAGGCTACGCTAACGCCGATTGGCGTCATCTCGCGTGAGCCGAGATTTCCTGTGAACGCGCGCACACAGGAACGCATAGTGCACAAGTTCATCTGCAGCCTGCCGGCCGCGATCATTGGCTGGCAGGCTGTAGATTTTTGAATCGTCCAATGAAATGGTTATGTCAGACGCTATTTTGAAAATAGCGTCTGATATAACTGCTGCCTGGTCCTCTGGTGGTCCCTTTCGCTTGGATCGACCACCAGAGGACACAGGCAGCTCAGTAAGTAGCACCAAACACCACACTACACATTAGATATTACTCTGTCATTTATTAACCCCTTATTTAGCACCTGATCACCCATATTAGACTCACTGATCACCCTGATCACCCCCTTGTCCACCCCCCTGTCATTGATCACCCCCCCTGTAAGGGTCCCTCATCCCTGCCAAGTAGTTAGCTACTTGCTAGGTAGTTTAACGCCCACCGCACCGCACCGCAGTCACCGATTAGTCGCTGATTAGCGTCATCGCTGTCGCTAATCAGCACTAGTACTATATAGTATCTGTAAGTGATCAATACTGATCGCAATCAGATCTATATAAGTACATTAGGGTCACCTTAGGTTCTACAAAAAACGCAGTGTTCGCCCAATCAGGCCTGATCTTGTGCGCACACTTGCGTTCAGTCCGCCCCGCCGCAGTGACAGAATTATTTTTTTCTGATCACTGCAAAAACACCGTAAAATCGCTGCGGCGCTATAAAGATCACTTTTGAGCTTTTTGGATCTTTATTAGCGATCGCAGCTTTACTTCGCAAGCACTCCCTTTTACTAAGCAGGTTTGATCTTTTTCCTGGGTAGTCTCAGAGGAATACCCCCTAAATTTAGTGAACCCAAAATGTCAAACAAGGGGTATTCCGCTGAAGAGGCCTACAGGATTCTGGCCGTGATGGATGAAAGCGATGGGGACGCCTCATCCGCTGAATCCAGTGGTTCAGAATATGAACCTGTAGACAGCAGTGGCACTCTAACGGCTAGTGAGGATGACGAGGTAGAGGTCCCTGCTACGGCCAGACGTACCCGATCCCATGTAAGAGTTCTGCCTACCCTGCATGATGATCCTCATTTGCAGCAGAGTGGTGCTAGCGCTGATCTTGTTTATGGTGCAGCGTACACCAGCAGCGCAGCACAGCCTGGACCTTCTACCAGCACTGCCGTATTCCCTGGTGAAGTGGCGAGCACCAGAAGGGCAGTTCCAGCTGGTACGGTGGCACGTGCAATAACTCCCCTGTCGCAGCCACCGCGTTCACAGGCCCGTAGAACCCTTAGTCTCCCAGAGGTGCTGGCAAATCCTAATTGGCAATCCCCTGATTCCGCCACACCCGTATTGCCCCCTTTCACCGCCCAGTCTGGAGTTCGCGTGGAGACGGCTCATTTAGGATCGGCCCTTCAGTTTTTTGAGCTGTTCTTCACCGCGGATCTCTATGACCTAGTTGTGTCAGAAACCAACCGCTACGCCACACAGTTTATTACCGCCAATCCGGAAAGCTTCTATGCCCAGCCTTTCCGGTGGAAACCAGTCACCGTTTCCGAGTTTAAATTTTTTTTGGGCCTTCTCCTCAGCATGGGTCTAACTAAAAAAAATGTATTGCGGTCATATTGGTCTAAAGACCCAATACATTTCATGCCCATGTTCTCTGCTGCAATGTCTAGGGCACGTTTTGAGGCCATCATGTGCTTTATGCATTTTACGGACAATAGCACCTGTCATCCAAGAGGCCACCCTGCTTATGACCGGCTCCATAAAATTCGGCCCCTCATAGACCATTTGTCATCCAGATTTGCAGATGCGTATACCCCTAATCAAAACATCTGCATAGACGAGTCCCTAGTACATTTTACCGGGCGCCTTGGCATAAAACAGTACATCCCCAGCAAGCGCGCCCGGTATGGGGTCAAACTGTATAAGCTCTGTGAAAGGGCCACAGGCTATACATATCGTTTTAGGGTCTATGAGGGAAAAGACTCAAAACTGGAGCCGGTCGGATGTCCTGACTACCTGGGGAGCAGTGGCAAGATTGTCTGGGACTTGGTGTCACCCTTACTCCACAAGGGGTACCACTTATACGTGGACAATTTTTACTCAAGCGTGGCCCTCTTTCGGCACTTACATCTAGTCGGAATTCAATGCTGTGGCACCGCGCGACCTAGTCGCCGGGGCTTCCCCCAACGGCTCGTTAGTACCCGACTTGCACGGGGGGAGAGGGCTGCCTTGTGTGACCAAGAACTGCTCGCGGTGAAGTGGAGGGACAAGAGGGACGTTTACCTTCTGTCCACCATTCACGCAGACACGACTGTCCAAATTGAACGGGCAACTGGAGTCATTGTGAAACCCCTCTCTGTCCACGACTATAACCTTCACATGGGAGGGGTGGACTTCAATGACCAGATGTTGGCTCCCTATTTAGTTTCCCGCAGAACCAGACGATGGTATAAGAAGGTGTCTGTTTATTTGATCCAATTGGCGATGTACAATAGTTTTGTTCTCTACAGTAAGGCTGGGAGAACAGGATCCTTCCTAAAATTCCAGGAAGAGATCATTTCGGAAATCCTGTATCCAGGAGGGTCCGTGCCCCAAGGCCCTGATGTAGTGAGCCGGCTACATGGCAGACACTTCCCGTCTGTCTATCCTGGTACCCCAACTCAACGTTCCACAAGAAAAAGATGTCGTGTCTGTAGCAGGGGTGGAATAAGGCGTGACACCACCTTTTTTTGTCCTGACTGTCCTGACCAGCCTGCCCTATGCATAGGGGAGTGTTTCCGCAAGTTCCACACTCAGGTACACTATTAGCATAGGGATTGCGTACACAGGACAGGCACACAGGGGTCTTAGGGCCCTTTCACACAGAGCTGCCACAAACCTCTCCTTTCACCTGGGACAAAGTGCATAATGTACTTCGCCGCATCTCTGGGCGATTTGCGCTTTGCACATTGTCCCATGGGGAAGGAGAGGTTTGTTCAATAAAGGTAAAAAAAACAAAACAAAAAAAAAAATCACCGGTAAGCAAAAAAGTTATTGTTCTGTTTCAAAAGTTTATAAAAGTTAATGTTAATAAATTTATTGCGTTGCGGCCTGTTTTTTTTTTTTTTTTTTTTTTTTTACCTTCTAGGTGGACCAAGCGATCAAGCAGCTGCAGCACTGATGTGCATTCTGACAGAAGCATTGCGCTGCTGTCAGATTACACAAAAGTCAGTGTATGCGGCGCTGCAAGACGAGATTTCTACTCTGCAGTAACAGATACGTTTGCCGAGGCATACGAGCTGAGGAGGAGGCGGCGTTCCTATGCTTTGGCAAACACTTTGTATATATAAAAAAATATAAAAAATCCCGGCAATGATTTATTCATCCACATCGATTGATGTGAATGGAGAAATCGGGTTTGCCAGGGCATACGAGCTAAGTGGGTATGGATGTTGGGCGGAGCTCCTATGTCCTGGCAGACGCCTTTCCCCTCCTTTTTTTTTTGGGCAGAGATTTTTTCATCCACATTGATCGATGCGAATGAAGAAATCTGTGCCGTTCATTTTTTTCTTTCAGCCCAGAGGCTGAACGGGAAAAAAATCTCATTACCTGTATGCTCAATATAAGGAGAATAGCAGAAACTCCTAATGCTGGCCATACATGTAATGATTGCGGAGACCCTCAAATGCCAGGGCAGTACAAACACCCCACAACTGACCCCATTTCGGAAAGAAGACCCCCCAAGGTATTTGCTGAGGGGCATATTGAGTCCATGAAAGTTTTAAATTTTTGACCCAAGTTAGCGGAAATTGAGACTTTGTGAGAAAAAACTAAAAAAAAATCAATTTCCGCTAACTTATGCCAAAAATGTTTTTTTCTATGAACTCGCCATGCCCCTCATTGAATACCTTGGGGTGTCTTCTTTCCAAAATGGGGTCACATGTGGGGTATTTATACTGCCCTGGCTTTTTAGGGGCCCTAAAGCGTGAGAAGAAGTCTGGGACCGAAATGTCTAAAAATGCCCTCCTAAAAGGAATTTGTGCACCTTTGCGCATCTAGGCTGCAAAAAAGTGTCACACATGTGGTATCGCCGTACTCAGGAGAAGTTGGGGAATGTGTTTTGGGGTGTCATTTTACATATACCCATGCTGGGTGAGATAAATATCTTGGTCAAATGCCAACTTTGTATAAAAAAATGGGAAATGTTGTCTTTTGCCAAGATATTTCTCTCACCCAGCATGGGTATATGTAAAATGACACCCCAAAACACATTCCCCAACTTCTCCTGAGTACGGCGATACCAGATGTGTGACACTTTTTTGCAGCCTAGGTGGGCAAAGGGGCACATATTCCAAAGAGCACCTTTAGGATTTCACCAGCCATTTTTTACAGATTTTGATTTCACACTACTTCTCACGCATATGGTCCCCTAAATTGCCAGGGCAGTATAACTACCCCACAAGTGACCCCATTTTGGAAAGAAGACACCCCAAGGTATTCCGTGAGGGGCATGGCGAGTTCCTAGAATTTTTTATTTTTTGTCACAAGTTAGCGGAAAATGATGATTTTTTTATTTTTATTTTTTTCCTTACAAAGTCTCATATTCCACTAACTTGCGACAAAAAATAAAAAATTCTAGGAACTCGCCATGCCCCTCATGGAATACCTTGGGGTGTCTTCTTTCCAAAATGGGGTCACTTGTGGGGTAGTTATACTGCCCTGGCAATTTAGGGGCCCAAATGTGTGAGAAGTAGTTTGAAATCAAAATCTGTAAAAAATGGCTGGTGAAATCCTAAAGGTGCTCTTTGGAATGTGTGCCCCTTTGCCCACCTAGGCTGCCAAAAGGTGTCACACATCTGGTATCGCCGTACTCGGGAGAAGTTGGGGAATGTGTTTTGGGGTGTCATTTTACATATACCCATGCTGGGTGAGATAAATATCTTGGTCAAATGCCAACTTTGTATAAAAAAATGGGAAATGTTGTCTTTTGCCAAGATATTTCTCTCACCCAGCATGGGTATATGTAAAATGACACCCCAAAACACATTCCCCAACTTCTCCCGAGTACGGCGATACCAGATGTGTGACACCTTTTGGCAGCCTAGGTGGGCAAAGGGGCACATATTCGAAAGAGCACCTTTAGGATTTCACCAGCCATTTTTTACAGATTTTGATTTCACACTACTTCTCACGCATATGGTCCCCTAAATTGCCAGGGCAGTATAACTACCCCACAAGTGACCCCATTTTGGAAAGAAGACACCCCAAGGTATTTCGTGAGGGGCATGGCGAGTTCCTAGAATTTTTTATTTTTTGTCACAAGTTAGTGGAATATGAGACTTTGTAAGAAAAAAATAAAATAAAAAATAAATCATCATTTTCCGCTAACTTGTGACAAAAAATAAAAACTTCTATGAGCTCACTATGCCCATCAGCGAATACCTTAGGGTGTCTACTTTCCGAAATGGGGTCATTTGTGGGGTTTTTCTATTGTCTGGGCATTGTAGAACCTCAGGAAACATGACAGGTGCTCAAAAAGTCAGAGCTGTTTCAAAAAGCGGAAATTCACATTTTTGTACCATAGTTTGTAAACACTATAACTTTTACCCAAACCATTTTTTTTTTACCCAAACATTTTTTTTTATCAAAGACATGTAGAACAATAAATTTAGCGAAAAATTTATATATGGATGTTGTTTTTTTTGCAAAATTTTACAACTGAAAGTGAAAAATGTGATTTTTTTGCAAAAAAATCGTTAAATTTCAATTAATAACAAAAAAAGTAAAAATGTCAGCAGCAATGAAATACCACCAAATGAAAGCTCTATTAGTGAGAAGAAAAGGAGGTAAAATTTATTTGGGTGGTAAGTTGCATGACTGAGCAATAAACTGCTAAAGTTGTGGAGTGCCGATTTGTAAAAAAGGGCCTGGTCACTAGGGGGGTATAAACCTGTGGTCCTTAAGTGGTTAAGGCAAATTTAATCTGGGCCTATGATATCATATACACCATGAAACACTTAAATTAATAACAACAAACATCATAAATTGTAAATCAAATAAATTTTATTTAATAACTTGAACATTAACTTTATTGGGAATTTTAGGCCGCAATGCTTATTATGATCAACTAATAATCCAATTTATTAAATCTCAAATCCATATAATAATGCAATCTTGTAAATATAACCAAGTAATCACAAGTCCACTCAACGGAGTGACTTAACCCCTCATCAATAAGCAAAGCAACAATTTTTTATATATTTTTTAAGGGAGGGAGGGAGGGTAATTTGCTCAATATACTTACGTGAATGCGCATAAACCGTTGGACCGCTTCTTTTATAGGATCAGAAAAGCCGTTGAATATTTTCCACCAATCCAGATGCTTTGAATTGCCACCTGCCAATTACTACAGTTCCTTGGAGCGAACCACCTCATCCTTTATCACAGGTAAGTGTATATAAATTTAGTGAATATTAAATATACAATGATAGGTGTCATGATATCATGGCTCCCCTCATTGTATTCACAATATGTCTCGCTTCATGATATCATATACACCATGAAACACTTAAATTAATAACAACAAACATCATAAATTGTAAATCAAATAAATTTTATTTAATAACTTGAACATTAACTTTATTGGGAATTTTAGGCCGCAATGCTTATTATGATCAACTAATAATCCAATTTATTAAATCTCAAATCCATATAATAATGCAATCTTGTAATTATAACCAAGTAATCACAAGTCCACTCAACGGAGTGACTTAACCCCACCGCCACATCGCAAAGCGACAAGGCCAAGCCATTGCAGCCTAAATCCATACTAAATAAAAATTTTATCTATCATATTTTGAACATCAACAATAAATATGTCCAATCCGATATCAGACAGTTGTTCCTTCTGTGGGTGAAAAAGACCTCTGGTGAAACCATTTAGTTCCCAGTGCCTGTATGAATATTCTCCAATTTTCCTCATAAAGTTTTCCATCTGCTTATTAATTCTTCTTCTTATTTTTTCCTTGAATGACAACTCCTTGAAAGACCAAGAAAATCTTGGAATGAATTCTGAAAATATTATTTTTGGATTTCCGAGTAGATTGCGAATTTGTATTATATTTTCTTTCAATTCGCATATAATTTCATGTGTTTTTATACCACCAATGGCATTTTCATCAAAATGTAAAATGACTAAACTAGGTTTCGGCCAAATATCTAACAGTCTTTTACATTCATGAAACGTATTGTTATAATTGACATCTTGAAACGACCTCCAAAATAAACAATAGTTCTCTGGAAATCCTAAATTATAGGAAGACTTTCTGACATAAGATCGTCTCTGAGCCAATGTAATAGTGTTATGTCCTAGAATCCAAATTATTCTCAATTTTCCTGAAATTAATGAACAATTAGATTAGGACGAATGTATAACTTGTAACAATTGGATTTCCATCTCCCCATTCTTTTTATGACACTATCGTTAATTCCCAATTGAGCAGCATAAGTTGCCGCTCCAATTCTGAAAGAGTGGGCAGTTATTTTATGTTTGTCTAAACCAATATTTTTTAAACTCAATTTGAGAATATAATTAAATTGGTATATTGACAACGGAGTTCCATCCAAATGAATAAATAAAGAATCATTCATATTGTTCCTAACTTTCAGCCATTTTAACATGTTCTCAACTGGACAAACTGCACTGATATGGAATTTATTAAGATGTATGCTTGTTCCTGTTCCAAGCTGATCTGTTTTGGATTTTTTAATTTTAATTTTTACTGAACTACTTCTACAATTTAAATCGGAAATTAATAAAGGGGATTCTGTTAATTTATTTTTTGCAGCTATCTCGCTAATTCTCAGGGCTGCAAAGAATGCAAGAGAATACGCAGAAGAAAAAAGGTAAGTTTCGTAAGCAGAATTACAAACCTTGGGTAATTGAGAAATAATTTTTGTAATAATTGAATAGAAATGGGTCTAGTTTTATCAGTCATCACTGAATACTTATTAATACCTTTTAAAATTTGTTTTATCTTAAAATGACTAAGTAAAGAATTGCAGCCATCCAATTTTAGAAAAAATGATATACCAGATAATTTTTTCGAAATGGTACCGGCACTAACACCTTTTTTGTAGAGATACAGAATAAAAGATATAACATTCTCTATATTCTCAATTAGAATTGTATTGTTGATATTCTGTAGTTTGCAAAATTCCCTCCACTCAAACCATGCGGCGGCATATGCTGCCCATGTATTTGTGGCTAAAGAATTTTTTATTAACTCGTTCGTTAGTCTTCTGTCAAATTCCAAAGTCGAGTCGGACAAGCAATTCCTATTCTTGGAGCTTGAGGTACCATCTCGAGGAAATCCTTGAAACGCTGTCGAGATAAAGCGTCAGCAAGTATATTATGTTTTCCAGGTATATGTTTAGCCTTAATCCATATGTTGTTATTTAAGCAAATTAAAACTAATTTACGCAATAGTACGTTTACTATCTCGGATTTAGAAGAGAGACAGTTTATAGCATAAACTACACCAGTGTTGTCCGTATGTAAAAGAATTCTTCTATTCTGAAATTCTAAGGACCAGATTGTTAGTGACACTAAAACAGGAAATAATTCTATAAAAACTAGATTTTTTGTGTACTTATTGAAAACCCAATCTAAGGGCCATTTTTCTGCTGACCACTTAAAATTAAAGAAGGCTCCATATCCTATAGCTCCTGCAGCATCTGTGTATAAAGATAGAGAGTCAGAATCTATGAAATCCTTTTGCCAAATAGTATGACCGTTAAATTCGTTTAAAAATTTTAACCAAATAGATATATCATTTTTTATTTCTTTTGATAAACGGATATGAGAATTTGGAGATTTTTTACCTGCAGTTGCTGCGTACATTCTTTTTGAAAAAACTCTCCCCATAGGTATTACTCTTGATATGTAATTTAGCGACCCTAGAAGTGATTGTAATTTTTTAAGTGTTGTTTTTTCCTTTTTTATTAAATCAGATAACAAAATAATAATTTGAAAAAAAAATTCTTCCGGGATGCTGAATTCCATTTTTAATGTGTTTATATGAATGCCTAAAAATTTTAACTGATTAGTGGGAAAAACTGTCTTATCTGTAGCTAACGGAATATTAAAATAATGTGCTATCTTAAAAAATTTATCTAACAAAACTGCGCAAGCATTAGTATCTTTATCGCCTATGAATAGAAAATCGTCTAAGTAGTGCAGAATAAAACCATCTTCTGAATGGATATCTAACATCCAGTGAAGGAATGTAGAAAAGGCCTCGAAATAATGACAAGAAAGAGTAAAGCCCATAGGGAGTGCCATATCGTAGAAAAATTTGTCTAGTAATTTAAAACCTAAGGAATTGTAACCAATGGGGTTAATTGGTAAAAGTCTAAACGCAGATTTGATGTCAGCCTTTGAAAGCCAAGCATTTCTACCTGCTTTTTGAAGATATATTAATGCTTGGTCAAAGGAAGCATACTTCACACTTGCTTTACTTTTGTCAATAGAGTCATTTAATGAATCATTTTTTGGGTATGAAAGGTTATGTATTAGTCTGAACGAATTTTGCTCTTTTTTCGGCACTAAGCCTAACGGGGAAATCCTGAAATTTTTAAAAGGAGGATAATTAAATGGACCAGCTATACGACCTGCAGCAATTTCTGATTGAATCTTTTCAATTACAATGTCTAAATTATTTTTTACAGAACGAAGATTATCAACCACCTTACAGCCCGGTCCTTCAAATTCAGGTATGAAGAAACCGTGATAAAAACCATCAGTTAATAGCATGGCCATCTGAGTGTTTGGGTAAAATTTTAGCCAGTGAATTAATTTTGCTGTATTCAATGGAGTCACCATGTTTATTTGCATGTTGCTCTTTGGTTGAATGTGCGAAATTAATTCCTTGCTTCCGAAAACACTTTGAAACTGGATGTGGTCCTGAACAGAAAGAACATTCGTGTCTATATTTGCAATTGTTTTGCCATTTACAAAAATTGTCGTTAAAGGCAAAACATGTTCCCTTTCTATATGTGTTATAGTTGTTTGTTTGTTGACGAAAAGTATGACTCCTTTGAGGCAACATCAGATTGAGCCACAAACCTACGTCTTTGCTACCCCAACTAAGGTTTTTGTAAATCGCCAATTTTTGTCTAAAGGATTCATCATAATGGAGCCAACCATATCCTCCAAAATTTTTGTATGCTTCAAGAATTGTGTCAATATGAAAAAATAAACCAGAGCATATATCAGGATGTTTTTCGCCCAGTACTGCGGCATAGATGCAAAAAGCTTGCATCCAATTAAATATAGATCTTTGATGTTTCTTTTTGTCGTCATCTGACTTTTTCTCTTTATCCGAATCTGTTTTCAGAATTTCTCTAACAGAAGGTAAAAGAGAAAAAATATCTATATATTCCTTTTTCCATATTTTTTCCTTTATATTTTGTGTTAAGTGAAAACCCAGTGGTGAAACTTGGCAAGATAAGGCTTCCTTGAAAGAAGTCTCTTTTATACCTGAACCAGGTTCCAGCACTGGGATAATATTGCTTACATTACTGATATTTTCTTGATACGTATTTCCCGTGGAACAATTGAAATTATCAATTTCGGAATTGCAGCTATTGGGGATTTTTGAATGGTGATCTGTATCAGAAGCTTCCTGCCATACATAACCAGCATGAACAGAAGCTTCTTTTTTAGATAAAAATTTTAAAAATTATTTAAATAATTTGTCCTTGTCTAATGAAGGGGCTTCATTAACAATTGGAGGATTCCTCGCTAAAGTGCACTGTAAAGAACAGTCACTCTGATTTAATAATTGAGGAGTCTCACCTATATCGGATGACACTGCTGATAGATTGACAGTTGCAGGCCGGGATGCGACCTTTTTTGCCGAGCTACTGTATGGACGTTGCTCAGGCCTGGTAGAGATGTCGTTACCAACTGTCATCTTTCTCTTGCCTCTTTTCATCAACGGATATGTTGGGACTTGGGACGGCGAATAAGCCCTTTTTTCCTTCCTTCTTCTTTTTGCAGGTTGCGGCATCGGTTCTTCGGATGCGCATAAATTTTCGCCGTCGATAATACGGACATCGATCTCATCTGCGCTCGCGCTGGTTCCTGCGTAGCGGACTGAATTAGGTGAATGCCGATGCGATGTATCTTCGGGTTCCGGATCGGATTGAAGGCATCTGCGCAGCCACTCTTCTCCTCCTTGTGATTCGGCCTTGAAAATTAGCTGCTTTAGAAGATCCTCCATCACAGATGTAAGTGCAGGACTGCTTTTGCTCAATATACTTACGTGAATGCGCATAAACCGTTGGACCTCTTCTTTTATAGGATCAGAAAAGCCGTTGAATATTTTCCACCAATCCAGATGCTTTGAATTGCCACCTGCCAATTACTACAGTTCCTTGGAGCGAACCACCTCATCCTTTATCACAGGTAAGTGTATATAAATTTAGTGAATATTAAATATACAATGATAGGTGTCATGATATCATGGCTCCCCTCATTGTATTCACAATATGTCTCGCTTCAATCTAGTGTCCATAGTGTGTGGCTTTTTGTGACATATACAGTACGCCATCCGAAAACTGTTTCTTTAGGGCAAATTTAACTAATCTGGGCCTAATCTAGTGTCCATAGTGTGTGGCTTTTTGTGACATATACAGTACGCCATCCGAAAACTGTGTCTGTATTGCAGATTCCAATAATCTGGGCCTAATATAATGTCCATAATCTTTGGTGTTCTGTAACCAATACGGTACTACATCTGAAAACAGTGTCTGTATTTAAAATTCCAATAATCTGGGCCTAATATAGTGTCCATATTCTATGGTGTTCTGTAGCCAATACTGTACTACATCAGAAAACAGTCTCTGTTTTGCACATTCAAATAATGCGGGCCTAATATAGTGTCCATAATCTGTGCTGTTCTGTGACATATACTGTCCAACATCTGAAAACAGTCTCTGTATTGCAAATTCCAATAATCTGGGCCTAATATAGTGTCCATAATCTGTGGTGTTCTGTAACCAATACTGTACTACATCAGAAAACAGTGTCTGTATTGCAAATTCCAATAATCTGGGCCTAATATAGCATCCATATTCTGTGGTGTTCTGTAACCAATACTGTACTACATCAGAAAACAGTCTCTATATTGCAAATTCCAATAATCTGGGCCTAATATAGTGTCCATAATATGTGGTGTTCTGTAACCAATACTGCTTGAAGAGGGACCTGAGATATTGTGCTCTAATTCCCAACCTCTTGAGCCTTAACAGTCTCAAGAACATGACGGTGGTGAACGGCAATCATTCATTCACGAGGTGGATGATGATGAGACACAGTTGTTAATCACTGAGGTTGTGGTTAGGTCAAGTCATGAGGATAAGCAGAGTCAGTAAGTGGAAGAGGAGGTGGTGGATGATGAGGTCACTGACCCAACATGGGAAGGTGAAAAGCCGAGTGAGGACAGCAGTACAGAGGGGGAGGGATCCGCAGCACCAATACAGGCTGGAAGAGACAGTGGGTTGCAAAAGGGAGAAGTCGGCCCACACCAAACAGGCCCGCAACCGTTACACCGAGCACCCCATGCGTAAATCTACCTTGCTAAGGGGTAGGTGTACCACAGTATGGTGCTTTTTTGAGGAAAGTGCAGATGACAAAAGAGTGGTAGTTTGCAACCTGTGCCGCACCAAAATGAGCCGGGGCGTGAACACTAGCAACCTCACCACCACCAGC
Source organism: Bufo gargarizans (assembly GCF_014858855.1). Taxonomy (NCBI): domain Eukaryota; kingdom Metazoa; phylum Chordata; class Amphibia; order Anura; family Bufonidae; genus Bufo; species Bufo gargarizans. The sequence continues at coordinate 229,950,663 of NC_058080.1, read as the reverse complement.
ATGATCTGCCACATGGCATCCAAGCACCATAACAAGTGGGCCGAACGCCTGGGTCCACAATCTGGGTCTGCTCTGCAGGTTACACCACTGCACCCTCCTCCCCTGTGTTATGCACTGCTGGCCCGGATGCCTCTCGCCCAGCACCTGGACCTCGCATGAACAATCAGCAACAACATCCACTTTCCTGTCCCAGCGCAGCATCCAAATGTCCATAACACAGTCATTTGAATGCAAGTGCAAATACCTAGCCACCCACACACAGGCCATAGCAGCAAATGTGCAACTTTCGAAATTACTGGCCACTGAAATGTTGCCGTTTAGGCTTGTGCACACTGAGGCCTTCCGCAGCCTGATATCAAAACCTTCCCCAATTTGCCAGAGCTACTAGTGAAGGCACGGCGCATGTGTGGCAATTTCCACAAGTCGTCCACAGCTTCTGCCGGTCTGTCAACGCTGCAGCAGCGCTTGCGGCTTCCAGCTCACTCACTGTTGTGTGATGTGAGCACACTCTGGAACTCCATGTTCCACATCTTGGCCAGGCTTTGTGAGCAGCAGAGGGCAGCTTTGGAATACCAGCTGCATCATTGTCGTCGCCTTTCGAGTCAACTGCCACTATTCATAAGCAAGGAGTGGGCCTTGATGTCAGACCTCTGTGAGGTTTTAAAAAACTTTGATGAATCCACACAGATGGTTAGTGGTAATAACGCTATTAACAGCGTAACCATCCCACTGCTGTGTCTACTCAAACGATCGCTGCTCACAATTAAGGACGACGTTCTGAATGTGTCAGACGAGGAAATGGGGGAGGACATTTACACAGGGTGATAGCCAGCCCACCCTCAGTTCGTCTTCTCAACGCGAATAGGACCATGAAAAGGAGGAGGAGGAGCTGGAGACAGTTGCCTCTGCTACAGAGGGTAGTACCCATGGAACTTTAATTCCATCTGTTCAGTGTGGATTGGCAGAAGAGGAGGAAGAGGAGGAGGAGATGGAGAGTCATCCTGATGTCGACATCGACGTCTTACCTGTTGGTACTCTGGCACACATGGCTGACTTCACGTTAGGCTGCCTTTCCAGCGACCCTCGCGTTATACGCATTTTAGATAACACGGATTACTGGGTGACCCCGTACTTCTCGACCCCCACTACAAAGAGAACCTCTGATCTCTCATTCCTGTGGTGGAGAGGACGAGTAAAGCGGTGCAATACCAGAAGGTACTTGGTGAGAGATTGCTCAAAAATGACAACGCGGCTGGCAAAGTTCGTACTTCCTTAGGCAACCAAGGAAGGGAGACAAGGGGAACACACAGCAGTTCCAACAAAGGCAGGGCAACATTCTCCAAGGAATGGGACACTTTCATGCCACCCCGCCAGCAACCTCACCCTGAAGCACGGCCTAGTGGTACAAGGAGGGAAAAGTTTTGGAAAATGGTGAAGGAATACATAGCAGACCGTGTCAGCATCCTAAATGATCCCTCAGTGCCTTACAACTACTGGGTGTCCAAGCTGGACATGTGGCACGAACTTGCTCTCTATGCCTTGGAGGTGCTGGCCTGCCCTGCTGCCAGCATTTTTTCTGAGCATGTATTTAGTGCTGCTGGTGGCATTATAACAAATAAGCGTATCCACTTGTCCACTGGCAATGCTGACAGGTTGACTCAGATAAAAATGAACAAGGCCTGGATTGCCCCTGACTTCTCAACTCCACCAAAGCAGAAGTGAGCTGATGATGAACATAAAGGCAATTTCAATCTATCATTTATCATGTACTCAATCTACTGTAGTGGATTCCCATGCACCTTTTCCACCACAAAAAAAGGGTATATGGTTGAATCTTGTTTTCTCCTCCTCCTTCTCCTCCAGATTGTATATGGTATATTCCCTCCACTCAAATTTTTTTAGTAGGGTCAGCTCAACTGCAGGCCCTCAAATCAAATTTTTTTATAGGGTCAGCTGAACAGCATGCACTCGCATATAATGTTTTAGAGAGTCAGCTGTACAGCATGCACTTGCATATAATGTTTTAGAGCATCATTTGAACAGCATGCAGTCGCATATAATGTTTTAGAGTGTCAGCTCACCTGAAGGCACTCGCAAATAATCTTTTAGAGCGTCAGCTGAACAACATGCACTTAAAAATAATGTTTTAGAGCATCAGCTGTACAGCATGCACTTGCATATATTGTTTTAGAGCGTCATTTGAACAGCATGCAGTTGCATATAATGTTTTAGAGCATCAGCTCACCTGCAGGCACTCGCATATAATGTTTTAGAGCGTCAGCTCACCTGCAGGCACTTAGATATACTGTTTTAGAGCATCATTTGAACAGCATGCACTCGCATATAATGTTTTAAAGCGTAAGCTCTCCTGAAGGCACTCGCAAATAATGTTTTAGAGCGTCAGCTGAACAACATGCACTTGAAAATAATGTTTTAGAGCATCATCTGTACAGCATGCACTCACATATAATGTTTTAGAGTGTCAGCTCACCTGCAGGCCCTCGCATATAATGTTTTAGAGCGTCAGTGGAAACAACATGCACTTGAAAATAATGTTTTAGAGCGTCAGCTGTACAGCATGCACTTGCATATAATGTTTTAGAGTGTCAGCTCACCAGCAGGCTCTCACCCCTAATGTTTTAGAGGGTCAGCTCAGCAGCAGGCCCTTGCTCCTCATGTTTTGGATGGTCATATCAGCAAGCCCTTGCTCCAAATGTTTTTGAGGGTCACCAGCAGGCCATCAATCATAATTTTTCAAGGGTGTGTATGATGCCCTCTTTTATGTGTAACAAAGGGTGTTTTGGAGTGCCAGTTCCTTGTAATTTTTGGTAGCCCCTTCACTTCGTGCATAGGCTTTATGAGTGTAGGAGTCCCACTACCTGAACTATTGTACCACAATGTGAATGAGGCCCTCCTTTATGTGTATATGGTTAAATCTTTCTTTTCTCCTCCTCCTCTTCAATCATATCAACGTGCTTATTCGTCGCATATAATGCCCTCGCATATAGTGTTTTACAGGGTCAGCTCACCTGCAGGCCCTCGCATATAATGATTTACAGGGTCAGCTCAACTGCAGGCCTTCACATATAATGTTTTACAGGGTCAGCTCACCTTTTGATGACGACAGCGAAGTCTTGCCTGTTGGTACTCTGGCACACATGGCTGACTTCACGCACTTTAGACAACACGGATTACTGGTTGTTCACCCATCTTGACCCCCGCTAAAAAGAGAGCATCTTATCTCTCATACCTCTGGTGGAGAGGACAAGCAAAACAGTGCTATACCAGAAGGTCCGCGTTGAAAAATTGCTCCAAAGTTGATAAGGCAGACATCCAAATGGTTTGTTGCCGCCAAGGGGACGTGCAATCGCCTAAAAGTTATCTAGAGTCAACAAGCCCCTTACTTACAAGTCCAGTCTCAGTAGCCAAGAGTCTGGTCAACACAATCCTCACCATGACGGCACACTAGGTGAGCGTGGAGGCCGGGAGCAAGTTAGCTGCTGGCACCAGACTTGCCCTCCAATAGATCCTCGTTAATGGAATGTGTACTCATTCCAATAACAGGGCCGCTTAGGAGTGCTGTAATGTTATTTATCGTCACTACCTTCCCGAGTCTGGAGTGGGTAATTGCCGTGGGCCTGCTGCCTTCCTTGGATGCTTCAGCTTTAATAACTTGACCCACCCTCTCTGGGTGGTTTCAGCCATTGACCTCCCTTGGATGTGGTATCCCTTTCTCAAGCTCCCTCTCCGGCATCGAACCCTGATTCCCCATTACCCGTGATCACCATGGTAGGAGCAGAAAAGAACATCAAAAGTTGATAAGGCAGACATCTAAATGAATCGTCGCCGTCACGGGGATGTGCCGGGATCGCCCAGAGGTTATCTAGAGTCACTAATGCGGCAGCAGGCCCTCGCCACTAAGGTCAGATGGTCAGATCAGCAGGCCCTTGTTCCAAATGTTTTTTAGGGTCACCAGCAGGCCATCAATCATAATTTTTCAAGGGTGTGTATGATGCCCTCCTTTATGTGTAACAAAGGGTGTTTTGGAGTGGCGGTTCCTTGTAATCTTTGGCAGCCCTTTCACTTAGTGCATAAGCTTTATGAGTGTAGGAATCCCACTACCTTAACAATTGTACCACAATGTGAATGAGACCCTCCTTTATGTGATATACAGGCTGTTTCGAAGTGCCTCTTGCTTGTAATTTTTTGCAGCACTTGCACTTTATATACAATTGAATATACAATTTTTCCTGTAAAATAGATTTTGGGGGGGGGGTTGTGCGTATTTTTTCAGTCTTTGAAAGTGGCGTACAACTGTGACAACATGGTTCCCAGCAGCGACCTGGGAGTCCAAGATGCATCCAGACATCATCCCCATGCTGTTCCCGATACATTTTGGTGGTGTTTCTGTCACTTTCTGACCGTTTCCAATGGACCAGGCACTCTCCCCTCTTCAGAGCAGGGGGTGCCTGGTTGTCTCCCATTGGCTGAGCACAAAAATATAGCAATGTGTTCGGGCCGAACACCCAAATACTTTGGTGTTCGATCATCACTAATCATGAAGTTAGAATGTTTTACATTTTGTATGTATTTTTAAGAATGCTGGAGACACCTTGTGGTTGTATTCAGAATTTCCCAATATACAGTTTTACTACTGTATATATTTTAGAACATTAGGAAAAACAGCATATATTAAAAATAATGCAGAAATTTTAGTTGCTAAATGTCATTTAGTCACTCTTACGTATTTCAAGTATAAATTAATTTCGACATGAAGAAACCCTATATTTCTAACATCTATGTTTTCATATATACTGTACTTTAGTAAAAACTAAAAACTATTTACTCAAGCTAGTTCAGCATAAATAAACTTCGGTGCTTGGACTGTACTCCAGTCATCATGAGAAGACCACAACTGATTGTCCAACACTCATTAGTTAAAATAAATTTTCCTTTATTCACATATCAGGTTAAAAATACACTCCAAAAGCATACCATAGCTCCGTCTTACTGACTGAGTCATGACTAAGATTGGTTAACAATCAAAATGTATTGCTTTTGCTATGGTATGCCTTTGGAGTGTATTATTTATTCTCATAAGTGAATAAAGGGAAATTTATTTTAACTTCTGAGTGCAGGACAATCAATTGTGGCTACACACTAGTATACCTTAGTTAGGAGACCGTGCTGGGACTAAAGATTCATCCAAGAAAAGAGATGGAGGCAGCATAACCGGTAGAAAAGTCCCTTTAATGGGAACCGCCAAGTGAACAAACGTGCAGCAGTTGTGACGTTTCGGCTGCTTCACAGCCTTTATCAAACACGTGTTTGATAAAGGCTGTGAAGCAGCCGAAACGTCACAACTGCTGCACGTTTGTTCACTTGGCGGTTCCCATTAAAGGGACTTTTCTACCGGTTATGCTGCCTCCATCTCTTTTCTTGGACTTATCATGAAGGAGCCCTGATGAATCTTGGACTCCAGGTAGGCTGCTGCATACCGGTTGACCTCAAGTTCTGGTGAGTGCGATTCCAGCATATTTTTTATCAGGGGCTAAAGATTCAGACATTGTTGATAGGTAGGAGTTGACTGGAAAATGTATATTATTAGTATTATTTCACTTGTTTTTATGTTCTTTAAAGGGATTCTGTCATCAGAATTTAGGCCTATAACCTAAACATATGGCGAGGTCCCTACTAATACACAGAATCCTAAAGTGACCTTATCAAATGCGCCTGTGGCTCTATAATCATATAAAACAGGTTTATATAACCTGTAACTCACGTCATAAATGTGTCCAAGGGGACGTCTCACGATGCAGGGTGCCCGGCTGCAGCCATCTCCTTTCGGTGCCCAGCGCCGCCGCCCTCCTTTTCATTAGATCCGCCTAACTCAGTGATCGCCGCCTCTCTAACGTCCGCTCTCCTCAGTCAGATCCCGCGCGTGCGCACTAGGTATCACCTGATGCGCCCGTGCAGACTCCTGGCAGCGGCCTCTACATCCGTTGCTCCGTTCCGTTGCCCCGCAAAAAAAATAAATATATTTCCTATTCTTGTCCGTTTTGCGGAAAAGAAAAGGCGGATCCGCAATTTGCGGACTGCAAAAAACGGAACGGTCGTGTGCATGAGGCCTAAAGACAATGCAATGACAAATTTATCCAGTGCCGGAATTCCTTTCTTGACTTTTATATATATCGAGAGCTAGCCTTGGCTCGTCTCGTGCACAGAGGATATTGGGTGAGCTGGACCTATTTTTATATATTTGGGTTCTGTCCTCCTTGTTGGCTTGCTGGGACTTATGGTGCCCCACCATTGCTTACTGGTACCTGCGAAAAGAAGAAAAAAAGAACATCTGGAACATCTGCTGCAGTGACTTTTTTTTTTTTTTTTGCAGCAGACGTTCTAGATCCCTAATCCACCCCCCCTTCCCAAGCCCTAATCCCTGTCCCTATCCCCCCTCCCCCAGTCCGATTTTGCCTACATCGAACAAATTGTGACTTTTTGTCACTTTTATCTGTCTTTTTTTTTTCTCCTGCTCTGCACCACTTTTTTGTGTGCGAGCTGTGAACACTAAGCGCTGACCAGTCCGTAATGCACTGTTCAGCACCTGGGCACATTTTTGGGGTGCAGACTTTTTTTTTTATCTGTGCTTTTTTTTTTTTACGTAATAGTTAGAAGCTTACATATATATACAGTATATATATACAGTGAGGAACAGAAGTATTTGAACACCCTGCGATTTTGCAAGTTCTCCCACTTTGAAATCATGGAGGGGTCTGAAATTCACATTGCACCTTTTGTTTTTATTACAGTACTCAGTCTTTTGGGGTATGAGTCTATCAGCATGGCACATTTTGGCTTAGCAAGATTTGCCGACTTTTTTGCAAAAACACTCCAAATCTGTCAGATCGCGAGAGCATCTCCTGTGCACAGTCCTCTTCAGATCACCCCACAGATTTTCAATCCGATTCAGGTCTGGGCTCTGGCTGGGCCATTCCAAAACTTTATTCTTCTGGTGACGCCATTCCTTTGTTGATTTGGATGTATGCTTTGGGTTGTTGTCATGCTGAAAGATGAAGTTCCTCTTCATGTTCAGCTTTCTAGCAGAAGCCTGAAGGTTTTGTGCCAATATTGACTGGTATTTGGAACTGTTCATGATTCCTTCTAGCTTAACTAAGGCCCCAGTTCCAGCTGAAGAAAAACAACCCCAAAGCACGATGCTGCCACCACCATGCTTCACTGTGGGTATGGTGTTCTTTTGGTGATGTGCAGTGTTGTTTTTGCGCCAAACATATCTTTTGGAATTATGGCCAAAAAGTTCAACCTTGGTTTCATCAGACCATGACACCTTTACCCACATGCTTTTGGGAGACTTCAGATGTGTTTTTGCAAAATGTATCCTGGCTTGGATGTTTTTCTTCATGAGAAAAGTCTTTCGTCTTGTCACTCTACCCAATAGCCCAGACATATGAAGAATACGGGAGATTGTCACATGTACCACACAGCCAGTACTTGCCAGATATTCCTGCAACTCCTTTAATGTTGCTGTAGGCCTCTTAGTAGCCTCCCAGACCAGTTTTCTTCTCGTCTTTTCATCAATTTTGGAGGGACGTCCAGTTCTTGGTAATGTCACTGTTGTGCCATATTTTCTCCACTTGATGATGACTGTTTCACTGTGGTCCATAGTATATCTAATGCCTTGGAAATTCTTTTGTACCCTTCTCCTGACTGATACCTTTTAACAATGAGATCCCTCTGATGCTTTGGAAGCTCTCTGTGGCCCATGGCTTTTGGTGTGGGATGCGACTAAGAAAATTTCAGGAAAGACCAACTAGAGCAGCTGAACTTTATTTGGGGTTAATCAGAGGCACTTTAAATGATGGCAGGTGTATGCTGACTCCTATTTAGCATGATTTTGAATGTGATTGCTTAATTCTGAACACAGCTACATCCCCAGTTATAAGAGGGTGTGCACACTTATTTAAGTTTTTTTAGTCTTCTTTCCTCCACCTAAAAGATTTGTGTTTGTTTTTCAATTTAGTGGTACAGTTTATAGGTCACATTAAATGTGGAAAAAGTTCTTAAATGATTTATCTTTGTCTCATTTTTTTACATCACAGAAAACTGACATTTTAACAGGGGTGTGTAGACTTTTTATATCCACTGTATATATATATATATATATATATATATATATATATTTATATCTCCATATGTCAATTTTAGTTAGGTAGTGTTAGTGAAGATTTTTCAAATTTATTACAAGCTTCTTCACATGTGAAAACACAACATACACACCCCTCACACTAAATAAAGTTGTACACATTTCACATGTCACAACCCAATAAAATAAAAATGGCCCGTTTGTCCCAACAAGTATACTCAGCTGAAGAGGCATATGCCATGCTTGCCTCCGATACTGAGTCTGCTAATGAGGGAGAAGAGGATGCCACTTTCCTCTACTCCTCTACCCCCTCATCATTATCATCACCTGCTGATGAGGGACCCTCTAGAACGTGCCCCAGAACAACAGCTGAGGCAGCCCCCCAGAGTGAGCCCATATGGAGCCCACCCCCTGACAATTTCAGACCCAAATTCAGGATTTTGAGGGCAGCTCTGGAATACAGATAGACTGTGCGGGCTTCACTGAACTAGATTTTTTCTAGTTTCTAGATTTTTTTTTTTTGCACTTGTGTTCTGCCTCGTGGTGGCCCCCGCCCCCTCCCCTGTCTGACCTGATTCCTCCTCCCCTGTGTCTGACCTGTCACCTTATGATCCTCCGTGCCGTGCGTCTGGCACGTCTGCACCATTTCACAGACAGTTCACACTGGCCAATCAGCTTTTCGCAGCGCAAAGATCCTGCTGCTGATTTCCCAGTGTGTAGGAAGGACTGGAGCAGCAGGCGCTCCGCTCGCATCCAGCTTGTTCCTGTGTCACTTACTGCGTCAAGGTCTGCCGACTACAGCCTACCCCAGCCCAGAGAGACTGAAGGACTGCCCTGGAGACTGTCGAACCGGACAATAAGGTAAGTTACCTTATAGTAATTTATATGCACTAGAAATCTGATCCATACCCTGCCCAATTTACCCTGCAAAACTGAGCAAAAAGTCACAATTGTTTTAGCAAAACAAAGCTTGTGCAAAAATGTGTGGCTTCTTAGTGCCACAATTCTGGTGCTGGGGGAATGGTAAATCTTCCCATTGTGTTTTCTAGCACCTTCTGAACTATGGTATAGGCACAGGTGCTAACATTGTTGTGCCCATGGAGGGAAAATTAATGATGGCACACCAGGGCCGGTGTAACGTTATACTTCCCTACCTCGTGAGATTTCCCTACTCTCGTCATTTCCAGTCGCACCGGACATGATGTGAGGAGGTAATCAGCACCGCGCAGGTGCACAACGATGGGTTAGGGAAATTTCACAGCAGAGTGCGCATGCGCCGGGAGCCTGCAGCGCCACGCAGGTGCACAACGACGGGTTAGGGAAATTTCACAGCAGAGTGCGCATTCGCTGGGAGCTTCGCCGGCGGTTAGGGTAGGGAAAAATTATGGGCCAGTGCGCAGGCGCGGTGATCGGATGGATGTTCTCTGCTGGACACCGGCCGACACTGCGCATGTGCTGGGAGCCTCACCAGCGGTTAGGGTAGGGAAAAAGCACTGGCCCGTACGTAATTTTTCACTTACCTAACCGCTGGTGAGGCTCCTGATGCATGCGTCGTGTCGGCTGGTGTTCAGCTGAGAACATCCATCCGATCACTGCGCCTGCGCACTGGCCCATAATTTTTCCCTACCCTAACCGCCAGCAAAACTCCTGGCACATTCGCACTCTGCTGTGAAATTTCCCTAACCTGTCGTTGTGCGCCTGTGCGGCGCTGCACACCTCCTTACGTCATGTCCGGTGCGTCCGGAAGTGACGAGGGTAGGGAAATCTCACAAGGGGCGCCACAAGGTTAGCTCGCACAGGGCGCCTGAACACCTAAGGCCGGCCCTGCCTGTCATTGACCACTTTAACACCAAGCTTGCTGAAGTGTACAACCATGATTAAAATGTCTGTGTAGATAAGTCCCTAGATGGCATACTATTACTGTCCTAATGAAAGGGGGCCGCCCCTTGAAACGCGTTGACTGTAAATAAATCACTTTTACTAATACTTACCTCGTACCAAACTCCTGCTGACAGCGCTGACACAGAGGTTACCATCTTTTCTTCTTCTACTGAATTGATTTATTTTAATCTGCAGGCCACACAGGAACTTCCCTTCAGTTCCAAGAATTGGTTATCAAGGCCCTAATTTTTCAAAGCCAGGCCGGGGAGGGTCCCAGTACTTCAGGAAGTCACAGTGCCTGTGTTGTACCAGGGCAACATTTTCCAGGTCAAGTCCCCCAGACAGCAAGGAAGGGAAGGACCCAAAAAAGATTCAGGGTGTGTTCTAAAAGGGGGATAAGGAAAGACACCATTTACCACTGTGAAACCTGCCTTAAAAAACATGGCCTGTGCATGCAGGAGTGTTTTAAAATCTACCACTCATCCATGGAGTATTAATGTAATTTCGTCTATGATGTATCCTGTAGTTTTACCACCTTAGATCTCTGATTTAGTCCACATAGCTTACAGATCCACTTTTCGACAACCACTACATTTTCATCTCTGTGAAACACCTGTTAGGTCAAAAGTGCCCTTTCTACCACTTAAAATGTTCACAAGGGGGTGCTTTTTACAAAATGGGGCCACTTCTTAGGGTTTTTAATTTCTGGGGACCTTAGGAATTTTTTTAATGCAACATGGCACCTAAATCCATGTATGCCAATTCAGGTCAGCAAAATCCATATTTTGCTGTTTGAGTCTAGAGACCTGGTGAGCGCCCATACATAATTTTTTTAAGCACATATGGGGTCTTGCCGTATTCGGCGGGAAATGGGGAACAAAATGTGAGGTGCATTTCGTCCTGTTACCCTTTGGGAAAGTGAATAATGTGGGTGTAAAGCAACTTTTTCTAGAACAAAATGCAATTTTTCATTTTCACTGCCAAGTGTTTCCTAATTCTAGGAAACACCTTTAAGGTCAAAGTGCTCACTACTCACCTTGAAAGATTCCTTGAGGGATGCAGTTTCCAAAATGGGGTCACTTTTTGGGGGTTTCCACAGTAGGGCCACCTCAGGGTGTCTTCATATGCAACATAGCTCTCAAATACCATTCCAGCTAAATCCACTCTTCAAAAGCCATATGGTGCTCCTTCCACTCTGAAGCCTGCTGTGCACCCATACATTAGTTTTTGAGCACATATGGGGTGTTTCTGTAAACTCCAGAATAAGGGTTATAGATTTTGTCTGGCTGTTAACCCTTGATATGTTGCAGAAAAAATAGATTAGAATTTAAAATCTGCAAAAAAAAAAATATTTTGAAATTTCATCCCCATTTTCCTTTAATTCTCGTGGTACACCTAAAGGCTATGTTCCCATCTGCGTTGGAGGATCTGTTGCCTCCGTCACACAATTCATTAAAAATAGTGGAAAGAAAAGTCCAGCATACAGGACCTTTTTATCCACTAAAGAAATGTTCTCCTAGAGGTGTTGCTAGGCTAAAACATTCAGGGCCTGGGCCTCTGATGTTTTGTCCCAGGCCCCGAATGTACTCTCTTCCAGGCAGATACAACAGGCAGATACAACTGTATTGCCGTCCTTAGGACGGCAATACAATTGAATATAATGCACTGCAAGATCTGAAGGACCTGTGATGACATCACAGGTCACGTGATCAGTGTAGAAGGCAGAGGATGAGAAGGACCTGCGATGATGTCACTATCATGTCACCAGTGCAGGAGAGGCCCGCAGTGAAGATTATAAGTCCTGGGGAAGAAGCTGTGGTGATGTCTGCTACATGAGGAGAGGTAAGTGAAGGGAAGGGAGGGGGTGATGTTATTTACATGGGACTGTATGTTGAAGGCGGCTGTGAGAGTGAGTGATGTTATTTACATGGGACTGTATGTTGATGGCGGCTGTGGGAGGAAGTGATGTTATGTACATGGGACTGCATGTTGGAGGAGGCTGGGGAGGGGTGATTTTATTTACATGGGACTGTTTATTGGAGGGGGCTGTAGACATAGAGGGATGGTATTTACATGGGACTGTATATCGGAGGGGGCTGTAGACAGAGAGGGATGTTATTTACATGGAACTGTATATTGGAGGGGACTGGAGAGATGGTGTGATTTACATGGGACTGTATGTTGATGGTGGCTGGAGAGGGGGTAGTGCTATTTACATGGGACTCTATGGCCGAGGGAGGGAAGTAGTGTTATTTACATGGGACTGTATGGTGGAAGGGCTGAGAAATTATAATTTGTGAAGACACTAAGAGGAGGAATATAACTACAGGGGGCACTGCAGGGGAGAGCATTATAACAGGAGGGGGCAATATAAATACTGGGGCACTGTGGGGGCATTTTAAATCCATGGGACATTAGGCGTTCGTATTGCTACTGGCGGCTCTGTAGGAGTGACTTAAAGATCTGCCTTATTTCTACAAAGAGCACTATGGGGGCCTTATTACTACTGAGGGGTCTGTGAGGGCATTATTAATACAGGAGGGCTCTTCTACTAATGGGGGCACTCTTGGCGATCATTATCACTGTTGGGGGCACTGTAGGGGGCAGTATTACTAATGAGGACACTCTAGAAGGGAATTACTATTGGTGGGACTATGAGAAGCACTATTACTATGGGGGGGGGGCTATCTGTACAGCACTCATTTTTCTTCAGGATAGTATTTGGGGGTATTGGGGAGCATAGCGAGCAGCAGAAGAACACTGTGGGGACTCCAGGTTGGGGGATGATGATAGAAAAGTGAGGAGGCTAAGATGTCTGTGTGTCACACTCTGCAGAGACGAGGTGCAGCTGAAAGTAGTTGTCTGGACCGAGTGGAGAAGATGATGACAGAGAAGATCTACATCAGAGGAGACATCACCTGGAGGCACTGGATGTGACAGGTATGTGCTGCTGTATAGTGAGTACAGCAAAATGCAGCGTGTGTAGGGAGGGTTGACTTAGGCTACTTTCACACTAGAGGTAGCCTTCTCCAGCAGGCTGTTCTGTCAGGTGAGCAGCCTGCCAGATCCGTGCTACTGCTAGTGCACCGTGCCGCCGGAAGTCTGCTTCGGCCCCATATACTATAATTCGGCAGGCTGTAGGTCCGGCCACAGTAAGGCAAACATGCCGAGAGGTGGGCTAAAAAAAAACTACAGAATGCTGCAGTTTTATTCCAGCCGCCTCTCGGCATGTTTGCCGCGCTGCGGCCGGACTTTCGGCCCGCCCCATTATAGTGAATGGGGCCGGAGTGGACATCCGGTGGCACGGTGCACTAGCGGTAGCACGGATCCGGCAGTCTGTTTCCCCGCCAGAACAGTGAGAAAGTAGCCTTAGAGAACTGGGCCATATATTAATTGGGGCTTGGGCCCCGGATCATTTGAGACCCCAGCAACGCCCCTGTGTTCTCCCTAATGGAAACCAACTGGATCTCATTATATTTCCATTCTATAACAGAGCAGATGAACAGACAATGATAGCGGTGATGTGGACGTAGCCTAACAGTAACTAACAACCTTGACATTTTATCAGTCACTACTTTGAGGACTATGGCAATCAGTTAAATCCAGCGCAGAGGCCCGGTATGCACAAAACACATCTGTGACAGCTGTGCATCCATACTACAAATTATTGATAAATCCATCTACTGTGCTGCTACCCCTACAACTACTGGGCCCAGGTGAATATACCCTCACATGTAAATATCCACATGAACATTATTTTCAAAAGCCTGGGTTTTACGTATTTTTCCAAAGTCTAATGGGGTTTGTCAGGCTGGCTTCAGGTCAGTTAAATTCTGCAGTTCTTATGGAATTTGTTTTCTGCATGCAGCACAGGGCTAGAAGGCCATCCCTGAAGGCAGTGAAAAAATTAAAAGGGGACCATGCAAGCTTATGGCCTCTTTCACACAAGTGTGACGGATTAGGTCCAGTTTTGCAAGCAAGTTCAGTCAATTATGTTTGCGACTGCGTTCAATTGTTCAGTATTTTCCACACGGGTGCAATGTGCTTTGATGCGTTTTTCACGCGCGTGATAAAAAACTGAAAGTTTATAAACAACATCTCTTAGAAATCATCAGTGAAAAATGCACTGCATCCGCACTTGCTTGGGCTTGCATGAAAAATGCTGAATATGGCCTCATGCACACGACCGTTGTTGTGTTCCGCAAAATGGGGTTCTGTTGTTCCGTGATCCGTTTCCGTTTTTGTTTCCATGTGTCTTCCTTTATTTTTGGAGGATCACCAGACATGAAGGAAAGTAAACAAAAAAGTCTAAGTCAAGTTTGCCATGCAAATAATAGGAAAAAAACGGACGTGGGCGCGGATGACAATCTTGTGTGCCTCCGCGTTTTTTCAGGGACCCATTGACTTGAATGGGTCCGCGAACCGGTTTCCGTGAAAAAAATAGGACAGGTTATATTTTTTTGACGTACTGGAACCACGGATCACGGAAGCGGATGACAAACGGTGCATTAGCCGAGTTTTCAACGGACCCATTGAAAGTCAATGGGTCCGCAGAAAATCACGAAAAATGGAACGGACACAGAATGAAACAACGGTCGTGTGCATGAGGCCTATAGAACATGCTGCGTTTTTCACGCAACGCAGAACTGATGCATGAAAAAAAAAAATGCTCATGTACACAGACCCATTGAAATGAATGGGTCAGGATTCAGTGTGGGTGCTATGTGTTCACATCACGCATTACACCCCACGTGGAAAACTCGCTTGTGTAAAAGGGGCCTATGGCTTTTTTAAATCTAAAGGAAATTCTGGCTCGGCTTGCGCTATAACTCTCTTAGGGCCATGCACAGTCAACTCTTCTATGATTATTATATTTATCCCATGCAATGTTCACTTTTCACCAGAAGATGTCAGATAGCATTACATATAGACTGTCTAACTCAGTGTTTCTCAACTGTAGTCCTCAGACAGGGGCGTAGCTAAAGGCTCATGGGCCCTGGTGCAAGAGTTCAGCTTGGGCCCCCCTTCCTTCAGTGCTTTATGGCCAGAGGCAGGGAAGCACATTGCCTTCGGGGAAACATTGAAACAACACCCCCCTGTACAAATTCTTGACATTACCCCTTTCCCTCCAGCCAGAGGTGTAACTTGAACAACATGTACTTTCTATAATACTGGTGTTTTCTTATGTGGCACAAGGGTCTTTGGGCCCCCTCAGGCTCCTGGGCCCGGTAGCGACTGCTACCTCTGCACCCCCTATAGCTACGCCCCTGTCCTCAGAGCCCACCTATTCCTGATGATTTGAGAATATTCCATAACTTGTATATGCCTCTGCATACAGGCATACATTCATCTAGCTCTGGGTGCTATACTGGTACTTATGTATGATGCTTCTAAAAGTGACACAGGTTTTTGCAGCCTTCCTGGACATTACATGGCATGTTATATGGAGTTCATAGGCGTGCCTGGGTACACCCTAATCAAGCCTCATAATTGAGGTTCTGTCACCTCCGTGCCCCCGGGTGCCCCCCCTGCTGATTCCACTTTAACCGTTAGGCCCCTTTCACACTGGCGAATTTTCCGCGCGGGTGCAATGCGTGAGTTGAACGCATTGCTCCAGCACTGAATCAGGACCAATTCATTTCTATGGGGCTGTTCACATGAGCGGTGATTTTCACGCATCGCAGCATGCTCTATTTTGTGTGTTTTTCACGCAACGCAGGCCCCATAGAAGTGAATAGGGCTGCGTGAAAATCGCAAGCATCCGCAAGCAAGTGCGGATGCAGTGCGATTTTCACGCACGGTTGCTAGGAGACGATAGGGATGGGGACCTGATCGTTATTATTTTCCCTTATAACATGGTTATAAGGGAAAATAATAGCATTCTGGATACAGAATGCATAGTACAATTGCGCTGGAGGGGTTAAAAAAATAAATAATTTAACTCACCTTAATCCACTTGCTCGTGCAGCTCGGCTTCTCTTCTGTGCTGTGTACAGGAAAAGGACCTGTGGTGACGTCACTCCGGTCATTACATGGTCCATCACATGATCTTTTACCATGGCGATGGATCATGTGATGGACCATGTGATGACCATGTGAGACATCACCACAGGTCCTTTTCCTGTATACAGCACAGAAGAGAAGCCGGGCTGCGCGAGCAAGTGGATTAAGGTGAGTTAAATTATTTTTTATTTTATTTTAAACCCCTCCAGCGCTATTGTACTATGCATTCTGTATTCAGAATGCTATTATTTTCCCTTATAACCACCAGAGTGTATTTAGTAAGCTGGAGGCACTCTCCTGGTCCCATATACCATCTGCCAGTGAGGGCCACTCTTGTGGTCATAAATTGTGTTACAATATGTTTATGTGATGTTAAGTTTATGGTGTCTGTTATTATTGCAGTTATGGTTCTGGGTCCCTGTGTGTTTATGTGTGCTGTGTCCTTTTATGTTTGTGTGTGGACAGCCAGCACTTGTGTCCAGGGATCCAGTCAGTGTGTCTGTGGCAGGTAGAGGTGGAAGTCTTTCACTCTCCTGCCATATCTATAGTCTGTTTATGGTTATATCCCATTGCAGCTCGGCCAGTTTAGACTCCTGTTTCTCCGCATCCAGGAGGAACAGGTGGTCTACCCAGCTCCCAGTTCAGGGATCGGCAGAGGGTGAGTAGGGATCCGAGGTTCCTGAGCATGGGCCCTCCTACCTTCAAGGTCGGCTCATGCAGCTAGAAGTTAGGGTCGGATTAGGGATGCATTAGGAGGTGACCTGCTCCCTTATTCTGTTGTCCTGGCCGAGCAGCGACTAACATCATGTGGCATCGCACGGCTGAGGGTTTTCCCCGTCCTCAGCCGTGACATAGATATTACTATTATTTCTTGATACTCTTAGACTATATGTAGTCACAATTCACTGAAGAGCCATATTTACTATATACAAAATTAAAATGCTAGTTCACTGCGAGACACAGCCAGTCCTCAATGGTATTGGTATCTGAGAGAAGTTGCAAAGAACCAATGGTCATGACACAACTCTCATTCATAAAGAGGTGGACGTCCAGTATTCTGAATGCACACAGCTAAGGCTTCTATAACATGCCAGTTACACATATATGTGAGGCACCATGCTGGCTACCCGGGAGGGTGATCCAGAACTTCTGTAGGTACACCCCACATGAATGGACACTCCAAACATCACAAGATCTGGTTGAGTTTTGCCCGGAATTGTCATTTTGAGCTTGATCCAGGAAGTATGGCCTGCTTAAATGATGTATTATGTTATTTTCAGTGAATTGCTTTTGATTTTAGTGCAGAGACTTTCAAGACCAAGAGAATCATTGATGTGATTTGTGAGGTTGCATATTTTGGCCAAAATATGTACTAATACCTCATATTTATCATTTTGACAGGACAGTCAGGGTCTGTGATATATCAAGCAGGCCATATTTAAAACCTCCTGGCATATAGTGCCTAGGGTACATGTGCTTAGGGTGCCAAGAAGAAGAGAAGTGGCACTTTCAGAGACATTAATCATTTATTTTGTTTCTTTCACATGAACTTCTGCACAGGAGAAGTGTTTGACTATATGTCAGAAGTGGAGAGGAAAAAAGCCTTTGCAGACAACAGTCATTCATACAGCAGGACTGTGCTGTTCTTTAACCCGTAGAGGACCTGCGCTGTACATGTACGGTGCAGATGTCCATGACGTAAGGATCAGCGCCGTACATGTATGGCGCTGTGATCGGGCGGGTTCAGAAGATGCTCCCGCCCGATCTGCAGCAGGGGTCCGGCAGTCACTGATAGCCGGACCCCTGCTGCATGTGCCGGCATCGGGGAAATCACTGATGCTGGCGCATTAAACCTTGATGTTCCGCGATCAGCGCTGACCGCGGCACCTGCGATGTCCTAGCAGTTATTGGAGCTTCCATCGGGTCCCCTTACTGCTGTGACGGGGACCCGATGGCAGGGAAGGCAGCCCGATGCCTTCCTTAGGCATTGTGGCTGCCTTCCGGGAGAGCCTGTGAGATCCAGCCCCCTGGATCTCACAGGCAAACAGCCTGTAAGTGTATTACAGTCTGTAATACACTTACAGCCAATGCGTCACAATACAGAAGTATTGTGATGAATTGTAAAGGGGATCAGACCCCCAAAAGATGAAGTCCCACAGTGGGACAAAAAAGAAATTGTAAAAAAAAGTTAAAAAATAACGTATTACAAACAAAAAATACAAGTTTCAAGTTAAAAAAAGCGTCCTTTTCCCAAAATAAAGTAAAAAATAAATAAAATAAAAATAAAAAACAAAGAAAAGTAGACAAATATGGTATCGCCGTGTCCAAATAGAACGGATTTATAAAAATATCACATGACTTAACCCCTCAAATGAACACCATAAAAAATAAAAAAAATAAAAACAGTGCTAAAAATAAAAAGAATTGTCACCTTACATCACTAAAAGTGCAACACCAAGTGATCAAAAAGGTGTATGCCCCCCAAAATAGTACCAATCTAACCGTCACCTCATCCCGCAAAAAATCATATCCTAACTAAAACAATCACCCAAAAAATAAAAAAACTATGGCTCTCAGACTATGGAGACACTAAAGCATGATTAAATGCTGTTAATGTGTAAAACTTAAGTATATAGAAAAAAGTATATATATATTAGGTATCACCACACCCGTTACAACCTGCTCTATAAAAATACCACATGACCTAACCCCTCAGGTGAACACCGTAAAAAAATAAAACGGTGTCAAAAAAGCTAATTTTTTGTCACCTTACATCACAAAAAGTGTAATAGCAAGCGATCAAAAAGTCACATGCATCCCAAAATAGCGCCAATCAAACCATCATCACCTCGGGGGGCGTGGCCAGCCGAGCAAGGAAGAGTACGTCTCTCCACACCACTCTGCTGTGCATTCTACAATCTCAGATCATCCACACTCTTTCTGGGTCTGAATAGCCCCCTATCCACACTCTGTGAATTGTGGACACCGCCACCTTCATTTTGAGACCTCTCCCAAGCCGCTGATCTGTCTGGGACCGGAGATACAGTCGCGGCCTAGTGGCGTGCTGCATCCTGCGGCTAGATTTCCTCACTGCCCCGTGGATCGGAAGACCCCAGCGATTTCTCCGGTGACAGTTGCGGCTCGATCATTGAGACCATCGCCGAGATAACATCTCCTCTGAGGGCTGGTGAGCGGCTTCAGCACCACACTTCGACCGGCGGGGTCTAACGCCCGATACTACCGGCACATAGCGGCGCCATTTTGCGGCCCAAGACAGCGAGAGCCGGACAGCTGGGATCCGACTATAGGTACCGGAATCAAACCTAAGGTACCCCCCCCCCCCCTGTCCTTGCCACTCCGATCCGCTGCTTAGCCTCAGCCACTTACCTCTGAGACCGAAGTGAAGCCAAGGCCCTCAGCTGCATCATTAGTGTGGCACACAGCGATCAGGCCTCTGCAGGTCCTCTCCTAAGATCCAGCGACGGTCTGTTGCACTCAAGCAAGTTTTCTGTTATCACTGAAACCACCTTAGACTTGGATATCTGCTAAGTAACTCTACCTGCAGACCAGCTAGTCTATTTAAAGGGACAGTATCCCTAATTCTGGATACCCACCAGACCTAGTGGAATACACTAAATCTTTCCACATCATGTTATAATTCAGTCTGCTCCTGTTCTTAAATACCTTGAACACCTATGTTCTCATCAAAGTAATGCTTTCTTAACCCTGATGAAGTAGTGAGCATATTTAGCATTAAGGGCAAGATCTATCGCACCTATGGTAAAAGTGGGCAGGTACAGAGGGGCGGAACAGGACTCTCAGAAACAAGCAAAAACGCCATCTCTGTTCCAGTCTGATCTGGATCGTTTCATGATGAAGAAAAATACTTCAAGCCAAGGGATCCCTTCATCCGCCTCAAAAAATAACACACAGAAACAGCTAGCTCCCCTTCCAGATAGAGAAAGTGAAGAAGAAGAACCCTTTGAGTCATCCTCTGAGCTACCTATTTCCAGATCCTTCATATCTCAAGCCTTAACTAAAGCTTTGAATCCCGTCCTAGAAGAATTATCCGAAATAAAGCAGGAAATGAGACAAATGGGTCAGAGAGTTGAAGCCTTAGAGTCCTCTCAAACAGCGGTTGCAGAATACACAAACAAGAACTCCACTGCCCTCTCAGCTTATCAAAGTCATATAAATTACCTCTATGATTACATTGAGGACCAGGACAACAGAGGGAGAAGAAACAACATCCGCATCAGAGGCGTCCCTGAGTCGGTCGCAAATGAGGCCATTCCTAATGCGGTCAGAGAAATTTGCAAAGCCCTATTGGGTGAAGAATACCTGGATCCTATTATAATTGAAAGGGCTCACCGTGCACTCCGCCCCAAACCAAAACCTGGCGACCCTCCTAGGGACATCATCTGCAAGTTACTGAACTTTGCACAAAAAGACCTTATTATGAAAAATGCCAGAGAAAGTGAAAACATCACCTACGAAGGTGCCCCAATACTTCTTTTTCAAGACCTTGTCCCGGCCACTCTAAATAAGAGACGAGCCCTGAAGCCACTCACGGACCGTCTCAGACATAGACGTATCGCCTTCAGATGGCTCTTCCCATTTGGCATGTTGATCACATGGAAAGAAAAGAAATTTATTTTGAGATCACCAAAGGACCTCCCAGATATACTAGAAGCACTGGAGATACAAGATGTAGATATCCCGGACTGGTCTGCTACTAATGATGTTTCCATCCCACAAGACATCTTGCCTCCTTCTGCGTGGGAACTAGTCGGAATTGGCAAGACCTCGAAGTCCAAGAAAAGACACGGGAAATTAACTCCCAGACGCATCATTCCTGAAGATGATTAAGTGGACAATCCGAGTTTCTCCAGGGTTCTGTCTCATTTGACTTGGCCTTACTTCTACGTCTGGACAAGGCGACTGGATTGCCAGCCGCACAGACCCCTATTAGTAATACCCATGCAGGGTTGGTATAGTTAACGCACCCGTCGTAGTTTCGGGTGTAGAAAGGGTCTGGGCGGTTGGCGACCTGCATTCGCAGCGTTCAGATTTTCACAGTGATTGATATATGTTTCTTTTTGATCTAATGGCTGCTTAAGATAACTACCATTACTTTAGTAGTTTTATAAGAACGCTCACCTCTTCATCTCACCTATGTGTTTACTGTTTACTGTTTATGCCTCATATGCTGGCCCTGTACTGTTCTCAGGGCAGAGTACTTCTATTACGGATTAGAAGTACGGACCTATTTTGGTCCTTCACTGGGAGACTGAAATCCCAAGATTCCTCTTGCAGCAGAGGTTTGTTCATTTTGAGTCTGATCTATGTTTTGACGTTCTTTCCTTTATTCCTTAGCTCCTTCCCACCCCCTTACAAAACCACTTCTTTGGCACCTTTACCTCCACCACCATCTCCACCGGGCATCGAAAACGGAGTTGAACCATTCATCCGTCGATACGTAAGTTTCCCACTTGCTCTCCTCAAATATCATCATGGCTGACATTCATATAGCATCATACAATGTTAAAGGGCTTAAAGACCCATGTAAGAGAGGTCAGATCCTACACTATTTACACAAAGAAAAATCCAAAGTTATATTGCTACAGGAGACACATTTTAAAAATAATCGGATCCCAAATCTTTCCAGGTCATATTACAACCAATGGTTTCATAGTTCCTCCCCACACTCGAACAGACTTGGTACTAGCATAGGCTTTCATAAACAACTAGATTTTAGCATGACCAACACACTAACGGACCCGAACGGCCGCTTTATCTTAGTAAAAGGTACCATTAACTCCCAATTATATACCTTTGCAAATTTTTATGCACCCAATGAGGCCCAGAAAAGCTGGTTTGAGGAGACGTGGCAAAAATTTGAAGACTTCAGGGAAGGCATAGTATTCCTTGCTGGGGATTTTAACGTCGCCCTCAATCCTCAGCTTGACACCTCATCAGGGAAATCCTCTGTACCTTTTAAAACCCTCAACTGTATACAGAAACTTATACACAGGAGTAACCTTATAAATGTTTGGAGAGCGAACAACCCCAAAGAAAAAGATTATACCTTTTTCTCGGCCCCTCATAACTCCTACCACAGGATTGACTATATCCTAGTGCCTTTATCACAAATACACCTGTGTACCCAAAGGCATATTGGCAACATAGTTCACTCTGATCATGCCCCAATCTTCATTACCTGGAAACTAACTAATACCCGTCCCAAAACTTTTATTTGGAGGCTAAATGAGACCTTATTAGATGACACACGAGTCATTGAAAAGATAAAGGGAAAGTTGTCAGAGTACTTTAAGGTGAACGCGTCAGATGAGGTATCCCCGCATATAGTCTGGGAAGCACATAAAGCCGTAATTAGGGGAGAGTTTATCTCCACAGCTTCACATATTAACAGGCTAAGACGCGCCAAAATCGCTGAGCTCTATGATAAATTATCTGAGTTAGAAACTGCTCACAAACGGTCCCGCTCTGATCATCACTTAATAGAACTGGCAGCAACTAAAGATGAATTAAAAGGACTCCTGAACAAGCAATCGGCTAAACTTTATTTGGCCCTAAAACAAAAGTTCTTCGCCCATGGTAATAAACCTACCAAATTTATGTTAGCCCTAATAAGACAACGTAAAAGGAAATCCAGGATCGCGACTATCCGAAATGAGAAAAAGGAACTAGTGGAAGATGATTTGGAAATTGCAAACGCCTTCCATGATTTCTATTCGGCGCTTTATAACATAGATAAATCAGATTCCGAAAGTACCCGTCTAGAGAAGGCAGCCCGAACTGCTACCTTTTTGGACAGCCTTTCACTTCCTTCTTTGTCCCCTACTCAGGCCTCTGAGCTATGCACTCCAATTTCTCCCTCTGAAATTTCAGCCACCTTAAAACAAATGGCAAAAGGTAAGGCCCCAGGTCCGGACGGCCTCCCTTTGTTATACTATACCTCTTTTAAGGACACGCTAATGCCACACTTACTCAACTCATTTAATATTGCCCTCTCAGGCAAGGCGTTTTTACCGCAAGCGGTGAATGCCCATGTCACCCTAATCCCGAAGCCACAGAAGGACCCCAGCCTCTGCTCTAGCTATCGACCCATTTCTTTGTTGAATCTGGATATAAAGATTTACGCAAGAATTCTAGCTAACAGGATTAAACCATTACTGCAAGATCTGGTGCATCCCGACCAAACTGGGTTTGTACCCAAAAGAGAAAGTAAAGACAGTACTTACAAAGTACTCAACACTATAGCCTTGGCGAGGAGATCAGGGACTCCCTTAGTGGTTCTGGGAACAGACGCAGAGAAAGCTTTTGATCGGGTGGCATGGGCATTCATTAAAAACGTCCTGACCAAGTTTGGGTTTCCCAAATGTTTTATCACCGCAATTTACTCAATGTACGGCGCACCCAGTGCAAACCTAAAGATAAATGACACTCTCTCTCACCCGTTCCAAATTAATAACGGGACCAGACAAGGATGCCCTCTCTCTCCAATTCTATTTATTCTTACAATAGAACCACTTTTACAGTTTATCAGACAATCAAAAGAAATAAGGGGGTTAGTATGTGGAGACTTAGAGATTAAACAAGCGGCCTATGCCGATGACCTTTTGCTACTAGTATCTAATCCCCTACGAGCATTTCCGGCTATCATTAAAGTATTCACAGAATTTGGCTTTATTGCAAATTTTAAGATAAACCTCCCGAAGTCCGAGGCTATGAACATAAACCTCCCGCACAATCTCTTAAAAAAGCTTAAAACAAATTCCCCCTTTGAGTGGTCACAATCCCATGTAAAGTTTCTGGGCATAAACATAACATCTGACCTAGCTAAATTATATGAAGCCAACTTTCCGCCTTTGCTCAAAACAATTCCTGACACTTTAAATTCATGGTCTCCCTCTTTCATTTCCTGGCTAGGCAGGCGCAATATTTTTAACTCCCTTATAGTACCTAAAATCACCTACTTACTGCAAGTTCTACCGATAAAACTACCCAGTAGCTTTTTCAATTCTTTTAGGAGAATCTGTTCTTCCTACATTTGGGGTAACAAGAAACCTAGAATTTCTAACAAGATCTTATTGCTGCCCTTTGTTAAAGGAGGAATAGGTTTCCCTTCTATCACAAGATACCACAGAGCGGTTCATATAAATAGGATCATTGATCTACTGAGACAGCCTAAACACAAGCTCTGGATCCCACTAGAGGAGAAACTGATAGGTCTCCCGATCAGGCCTCTATTAATGTCTGATACTAGTAGAGCCATGTCCCGGAGCATGGATAACCCACTCATTTCAACCACTCTGTCAATCTGGAACGTCCCAGAGGTAAGAAGCAGTTGTATGCCCTTCCCTTCCCCCCTCATGACCATTAGGGATTGCCTCAGCCTAAATACGGATTGCTTTAAAATTTTGCCTACACAAATACGGGACTCAACACTCCCTATTGAGGAACTCTTAGACAGTGATGGCACCTTCCTAAATGTTACAAACGTAATAAAGAAGTTCCAATTACCCAATCTAAATCAGATACAATATTCTTGTCTGAAAAACTCTATGAGTCCCACCATTAAGAAAATAAGATCAGACGCATCACTATCCTGGTTCGAGAAACTAGTCTCACAAACTCGCTATCCTATTAAAATAATCTCCACTGTCTCTAAGAACCTGCTATTACTAGAATCCCCCCCCCTCCTTATATTTCTTAAAGGAATGGGAAAGGGACTTAAATGTAAAATTCTCAGCAGAGGATAACAAGATATTGTTGAACGCACCCAGACTGTCTTCTAGATGTGTCACAATACAAGAAAATGCATATAAAGTACTCACCAGGTGGTACTTAACCCCCGTAAGACTGAGTCTGATGTATAGCAGTTCTTCTGACAGATGCTGGAGATGTTTGGTCGAGAAAGGATCCTTCCTACACATTTGGTGGGCATGCCCATATATTCAGACGTATTGGGATAAAATCTTTAACTTAATTAGAGTCATACTGGAACTAAGTATAGTTTCTCTCCCGACTTGCCCTAAGACTGCCCTTCTGTCTCTATCAACGCATCCCTTAGATAACCCAAAAAAGGCACTTTTGAGCATCCTACTGGCCGCAGCCAGACTTATAATCGCTCACAACTGGAAGTCAACTAATACACCGTCAATATCACAGTGGAAAAGTAAAGTAGAAGCTTTAGCTAGATTAGAGGAGTTGTCACACTGGGAAACACGCTCGCATCATAAATACCTGAAAATCTGGTCTCCCTGGAGAGATCATACCGATTACATCACCACTCAACAGATTACTGAACTTGATACTCCCTCTCTTTAGTCCCCGCTCATGAGGTTCCACCACACAATTACCCTGAGCTCAGTGCATTACCTTTGGTGAGATGCTTGACACCAACTTCCTACACAGTGTCGACGAGATGCCTGGTCACTCCAGCTAGCCCACAGATTACCAGTTTTATATTACATCCCGTAGGTTCAGTCTTTCGCCTTCATATTGGTGGTAAATGAATGCCCTCCCGCCACGTCCCCCCCTCCCCCCTTCCTACTTAATTGTTCAGTTTATTTTATTTTTTTTCCATTTTCATTTATAGTTTCCTTTTGATTATTTTCTTCCTTTCTGGTTTTACTACACTTGATATTATTATTATTATTGTCAGAAGCTAGGTTCTATCCGCTTGGCTCCTTGCTCCATCCGGACAAGGGTTTTCTTTGAAATAAAAAGGGATGTTGGTCTCGCACGTCCCAGCTCAGGAAAGACTGTTTGACATAGCCTTGTTTTATCGGACGACGTGATGCTATCAGAAAACAGGTTGTAATGGTTAAACTTACCAATAATGACTGTTTTATGCATAATAGTATGCTTTATCTGCCTTAGTCGGTCAGGCTGTATTTTAATGTATCAAATTGTACCTTTGTCCTATAGCTGTAAACCTTCTGGGCGGACTTACTTGTACACCTTTGTAGAATCTGCTTGACGGCAATATTGTTTGTTCACCCCCATTTCTGTGATAAAATCAATAAAAAGATTTTAAAAAGAAAAAAGAAACCATCATCACCTCAAAAATGATACCCTATATAAGAAAATCACCCAAAAACTGAAAAAAACTATGGATCTCAGAATATGGACACACTAAAACATGATAATTTTTTTGTTTCAAAAATGATATTATTGTGTAAAACTTACATAGATAAAAAAATAGACATATTAAGTATCTCCGCGTCCGCAAGAACCTGCTCTATAAAAATATCGCATGACCTAACCCCTCAGGAGTCAAAAAAGTCATTTTTTGTTACCTTACATCACAAAAAGTGTAATAGCAAGCGATCAAAAAATCATATGCACCCCAAAATAGTGCCAAAAGAGTGCCAATCAAACCATCATCTCATCCCACAAAAATTATACCCTACCTAAGACAATCGCCCAAAAACAAAAAAAAAAATGGCTCTCAGACTATGAAGACAATAAAACACGATTTACATAAATAAAAAAAGTTGACATATTAGGTATTTCCACATCCATAAGAACCTGCTCTATAAATATATCACATGACCTTACCCCTCAGGTGAACGCTGTAAAGAAAAATATATAAAAACGGTGTCAAAAAAGCAATTTTTTGTCACCTTAAATCACAAAAAGTGTAATAGCAAGCGATCAAAAATACATATACAACCTAAAATAGTACCAATCAAACCGTCATCTCATCCTGAAAAAAAACTAGCCCCTACACAAGACAGTTGCCCTAAAAAATAAAAAAAACAACGTCTTTCAGAATGTGGAGACACTAAAAAATCTTTTGGTTTCAAAAATGCTTTATTATGTAAAACTGAAACAAACAACCCAAAAAGTAATCATATTTGGCATTGTCACGTCCGTATCAACCTGCTCTATAAAAATACCACAGGATTTAGCCTGTCAGATGAATGTTGTAAATAACAAAAAATAAAAACTGTGTCAAAACAGCTAGTTTTTGTTACCTTGCCTCACAAAAAGTGTAATATAGAGCAACAAAAAATCCTATGTACCGTAAAATAGTACCAACAAAACTGCTACCTTATCCCATAGTTTCCAAAATGGCTAGGGGTGCATCAGGGGGGCTTCAAATGGGACATGGGGTCATAAAAACAGTCCAGCAAAATCTGCCTCCCAAAAACCATATGGCATTCCTTTCCTTCTGCGCAATGCTGTGTGCCCGTACAATAGTTTACGACCACAGCGATACAGATGGCAGTGCTGCGGCGGGGCAAAGTAGGTAGGGGCGTCTCCCTTCCCTTTTCCTCTGATAGGCTGCCGACCACCAGGCCCGCAGCCTATCAGAGGTCGGTGCAGGCGGTGCGATGACATCATTGCGCCGCCTGAGCCGTACATCGCGGGACACAGGCTAGAAGAGGCCTGCATCACATCGCTGCCATGGAGGTAAGTATAAATGTTTTTTATTTTTATACGGGGCAATACTTGTGGCACATGATTTGGGGGAGGCATGGAGAGGCACTAGTTACTGGCACATGATTGGGGGCATTAATAGACACTTGTTACTGGCACATGATTGGGGGGCATGGAGAAGCACTTGTTATTGACACATGATTGGGGGGGCATGGAAAGGCACTTGTTACTGGCACATCATGAGGAGGCATGGAGAGGCACTTGTTACTGGCACATGATAGGGAGACATGGAGAGGCACTTGTTACTGGCACATGATTGTGGGCATCTATGGGGGCACCTCTTAATGGCACTGTAATGGGGTGCCGAAGGCGCACTCGGTCTCTCATCAGCCGCAGACCTGCTGCGTAGCTTCGGGAGCGAGGATCTGTATTTGACCTCGTTCCCAAGGCGGCTTTGCTAGCTGGGAGGCTCCCTGCTCCTAGGTCTGCCTTGAGCGCCGAGCTGATCACTCGGTGCTAGACTTGTCGGTCTGACGGTCATGTGGCCACGTCACATGACCCTCCTTCCCAACTATAAATACAGGCAGCTTTCTGGCCACAGGTTGCCTGTTAATTTAGGTTCCTGGCAGTTGTTGGATACCTGTGTACTTACCTGATCCTGTTCCCTGACGATCCTTTGCCTGCTCCTCCTGTACTGCTCATCCTTCCTGGTATATTGACCTCGGCTTCCATCTGACTATTCTTTGCGGACTCCTTTGGTACTTCTCGACTCTCCTGGTATTTATGACACCGGCTTCTCCTGACCTTTCTTTGCTTATCCCTCTGTACTGCGTTGTCCTCTTGGTTTTGACCTGGTCCGTTCACTATCCGTTATTTGTCTTGTCTGTCCTTCCCGCACATATCCTAAGTTAGGGACTGTCGTCCAGTTGTCCCCTGTCATTAGGATTCGTGAGGCAAGTAGGCAGGGCCAGTGGCGAGGGTGGAGCGCAGTGATCACTATCCTCCCCCCGTGTGTGTGTGTGTGTGTGTACGTGACCGTTACAGATTAACAGGCCCAATAACCACTGTATAATGAATCTTCTGGTGACCCTGACTGACCATGTCTCTAATCTGACGCAGATGGTGCAGGAGCTAGGGAAAAAAACTCAGTTCTTTTGAGTTAGGGCAAGGTTCTTCCACTCCTCAGGCCTCCAGTCCATATTTTGAGCCCCAGATTAAGCTCCCCGAACCCTTTTCTGGAGACCGGAAGAAGTTTCTCTCTTTTAAGGAGAGTTGCAGACTTTACTTCAGTTTGCGCCCCGTGTCCTCTGGCCCCGAGCGTCAACGCGTGGGCATTATCATTTCCTGACTACAGGGTGATCCGCAAGACTGGGCGTTCTCTTTACCTGCTGGCGCCAGTTGTTTAACTTCTGTGGAGGGGTTATTTCAGGCCCTGGGTACCCTCTGATGAACCAGACAGGGCTCTAGTAGCCGAGACGTCTCTAAAGGCACTAGTTCAGGGCAATCTACCTGTTGAGGATTATTGCACCCAATTCAGAAGGTGGTGTGTCCCCTCATGATGGAACGAACCAGCCCTGAAGAGTCAGTTCAGGTCAGGTCTGTCTGATAATTTAAAGGATCTTCTGGTCAGTTATCAACTTCCAGAGACCCTAGAGGAGATGATGACCCTTGTTCTCCAACTTGACCGACGGGTTAGAGAGAGACAACAGGAACAACAGTTCTCTTCCCAGATGGTGGTCCAGCCAGAGGCCTATCCCAGAGACAATGCTGAGGTCTCCACCGAAGAACCCATGCAGGTTGGCATGACCCAAGGGAATCTTCGCCGCAGACGTGGAGAATGCTTTTACTGTGGAGATCCTGACCATTGGATCAACCAGTGTCCTAAGAAGGTCCTCTCTGTCAAGTCTCCTAAGGCAAGGCAACCTAAAGACCAGGTACACCCAGATTTTTCTAAATGTAAGCTTTTGGTACCCATTATGATTTCTCTGGGGGTAGATAAATGGCCGGGTAAGGCCTTTATTGATTCTGGCTAAGCGGACAGCTTTATTGACTCTGAGTACGCTGTAAGATTGGGTATTCCAATGTTTGCTTTACCAACTCCTATCCATGTCATGGCTATTGATGTTACTCCTCTTATTGGTGGTACGGTGAGCTCATGTACCTCTGAGATTTCTCTAACCGTGGGTGTGTGCCACTCAGAGAGATGTTCCTTTTTAGTCCTGGATAACCTACTGGCTGAGGTGGTACTATGGTTGCCTTGGCTCCGACTACATAACCCCACTACAGATTGGTCCAAGGGGAGGTTGGTGAGATGGGGGCCTTAGTGTGACTCGTGCTTGTCCGTGGTCCCTATCCCGTAGTTTCTAAAATGGGGTCACTTTTTGTGGGTTTCTACTCTAGGGGTGCATCAGGGGGGCTTCAAATGGGACATGGTGTAAAAAGAGTAGTAGCGGAGCAGGAGAGGTAAGTAAATTTTTAAAATTTTGGGTCTGATCTAAGTTCTAATGGGGGTCTAACATGGAGGTTTAAAGGGGGTCTGACATGGAGGGCTCAAGGAGGTTTGGTCTGAGGTCTAATATGGGGGTCTAACATGGAGGTCTAAAGGGGCTCTGATCTGAGGTCTAAAATAAGAATCTTACATGGAGGTCTAAAAGAGCTCTGATATAGGGAGTCCACCATGGAGGTCTGATGGGGTCTGATCTGAGGTTTGATATAAGGATCTGATTTGAGGTCTGATAAGGGGGTCTGATCTGAAGATCTAACATAGGTGTCTAAATTGAGATCTGATATGGGAGTCTGATATGGGGTTTTGATTTAAGGTGTGATATGGGGTTCTGATTTGAGGTCTGATATAGGGGTCTGATTTGACATCTGATATGGGGGTCGATCTGAAGTGTTATATGGGGTTCTTATTTGAGGTCTGATATGGGGGTCTGATCTGAAAGGTAAGGGGGTATGTAAGGGTGTATTTTTTGTACTAACACACATTATAAGGGGGTATTTTTATGCTGATACACACTAGGGGACATTATAAGAAGAATTATTACTACTGGGGGTCTATGGGGAACATGATTACTAGTAGGGGCACTACTATGCACTCTGGCAGATAATTATTTATATTGGTGGGACTTTGGGGAGCACTATAACTGTGGAGGGCACCCTGACACAGTATCAACTTAGCACAGTTATTTTTGTGTGACATTACAGTATGTTTACACTGTTAGCATCATGGAATAGTGATGGACGAACATCGGCCAGGACGGTTTGCGAACGAGATAAAATGTTCGCGAATCGCAAGTTCGCGGCTGGCCCCATTCACTTTAATGGCAGGCGAACCTGTAAAAACATCAACTCATATTTGCAGCCACCAAATAATTACAAGAAGTGCACAAAATGTCCCACAACATGGACAGTGACATACCAGAGGGGGATCAATGGCAAAAATTCCCACAAAAAATATGTATTTTAATCTGGGGCCTTTTTTATGCATCTTAAATTGAAACTCTCAAAAATGTGCCATGCTGGAGCCTTGAAAATTGTTTTTTTAGGCCATGGAAGTACAGGCCCCAAACAGTAGGACAGAAAACATCAAGTGATTATGTGGCTGAAGGCATATTAGATGGTCATTAGATATCAATTTTACTGCAGGCCAGTGGAGTACAGGCCCCAAAAATTATTCATTAAATGTACAGAAAAGAACAAGCTTTGTCTTCTTCTCATTGGCTGTCGCTAGTAGAGGCCTAAGCATAGCAGGCAGGTTCCCCCCAGAAGTATCTTGCTGGATGAGCAGCCAATACCGCACTTGCATCAATCTTGACAGGATTCGGCTCCAAGTGTAGAGCAATTGTTTTTTTGGAATGCTTTCTCCATCGCAACACCCTCCACATCGTTGAATAAACTGAAGACTGGCCGATTCTCTCCTAAGATTTTTTTTTTAAGTTATTACATTTTTTAAAACATTTTATTATGAAATGTATTCCATATATATTATAAAATTCGGTGTATCCATGATCAATCTAGAGCGTGGGGTCCCACACGGGTTCTACACACTTCCTAAATAAAGTGGGGTGAATAGATGACGGATGATCGGGACGCTCCATGATCTTCCCAGGAGCTGCTTTTGGGAGCCGCGGTTCATATCTGAGACGTCTGTGTGGGAATCCGAAGACCATCTCAATCTCCTTGCACCACAGGATGTCCTCCTCCTCCTGTGTTAGGAAAAATTTAATTTTTATAATAAAATGTATAAAAAATGTTGCCCTCCTTTCCATTCCATGATGACTAGGAACCCCTGACGAAGAGACTGGTCCCTGGTTGGTTTGAATCGTGATTAAATTAGCAACTCTTCCGGGCTCCTAGCAATCTTGCAGCTTTGTCTTCTTCTCATTGTCTGTCGCTAGTAGAGGCCTAAGCATGGCAGGCAGGTTCCCCGAGAAGTATCGTGCTGGATGAGCAGCCAATACCGCACTTGCATCAATCTTGACAGGATTCGGCTCCAGGTGGAGTATAATTTTTTTTTGCATGCTTTCTCCATCGAAACACCCTGCACATCATTGAATAAACTGATTACTGGCCGATTCTCTCCTGTCTTATGCAACATTTAATTTTTATTATTACATTTATTAAATATTTTACCATTCATTTTATTAAACTAAAACTTTATTAAAATGATAAGAAAGTATACTTAAATTTGCCAAACCCGTCTAATAACCTCAAGTATGAACTCTGTCTTATAGGTCGATGTTAGTGTCAAGAAGAAGTGCACTCCTTTTACACCCTTGTCAGCTGATTCCACATAGATGTCTCCAGAACCTGTTCTATTACACACTTATACAAGTAGAGCCCCCCTGAAAGAGTGGAGAGGATGTCAGCAGTAAGTTTGTGTTGACGTCACTGATTAATTTGCCCTTCCTCTGATCCATCAGAATAATAACCCACAAAAAAGGATCCTGTCTTTGGAGCATCCGCCTTCACTCGGTCAGCATTTGCTCAGTATTGCTAATGGCAATAAAAACAAGAGTGGATCTAAAACAGAGATGACACGTGAATGGAATATTTGCATGTCTTCTGTGTTTTGTACCCACCCCAGCTTTTGTCCACCAAATCATAAGCCAATTCTAATGGGACCATACAGGCCTTACAGCTGCTACACAGACAGGATCTGTTGTGCTTCTCATTTTTCCTTCCTTCTGACAGATCAGAAGAAAGGTCAAATAAATGATGATGTCAGCCAGGTCAAAAGCAAAATTAGTGGCTCAGTAATGAAGTGGGGAGGGTGTGAACAGCATGTGAAGTACACAGAGTGTCCCTATGACAGAGTGGTGAGGTGGAAGCAGCATGAGGAGACCACACAGTGGCCCAATGACAAAGTCTGGAGGTGGCGGCAGCATCAGAAGGCCACAGAGTGGCACAATGACAGTGTGGAAGTGGCAGCAGTATGAGGAGACCACTGAGTGGCAGAATCACAGAGTATGTAGTTGGCAGCAGTATGTGGAGGCCATAGAGTGGCCAGGTTACATAGTGTGGAGATGGCAGCAGCAGCAGCATGATACAACAGAGTGTCACTATGACATAGTGTGGACATGGCGGCAGCAGCAGCATGATACAACAGAATGGCACAGTGACAAAGTAAAGACATGGCTGCACCAGTAGGCCACAGAGTGGCAAGGTGACATAGTGTCGACATGGCAGCATCAGTAGGCCACAGAGTGGCAAGGTGACAGTGTGGAGGTGGGTGGCAATACTAGTACTCGCTGAAAATGGTGGGTGAAAGAAGGAGCACTTGGCATGAGATGTTTGACATCAGGCGGGTAACATCATCAGAATAGTAGCAGAGGCAGGTAGCCAGAAGAAAACGGTCTCTTTTGTCAAAATGTAGGTGTGGCACCATGGATGATCTAGTCTGATGCATCAGGCATTGGTGTGTTGAAATCCTGGCTGATCCATGCCTGATTCATCTTGATGCAGTGTCCCACTATGTGCTATATGTGGGAACTTTAAATTCTTGCTAAATGTCATATCAAATGTATTGTGGTATCATGCTGTAGTTCCCTTTAACAGGCAGCATCATTTACCTTTATTCGCTACTAGGTGGTGCAGGAACCACTTAGATATACAGCTGGGGGGAAGGGGGGGGGGTGTAAGGTTAGTGTGTCCGATGTTAATGAAGAAATGAGGATATTAATGAAGGAGGTGAAAATTTTTATTTCCCCCGATATAATTCACAAAAGATTTTATCGCATATCAGTGCAGCGCATAACGCCGAATACAAGTTTTTATTCCACCAAAATATTTCAAAAGAGATTTTAGCGCATATCAGTGCAACGCTTAACGCTGAATACAAGATTTTTTGTCACCCAAATATTTTAAGAGATTTTAGCGCATATCAGTGCAGTGCTTAATGATGAATACAAGTTTTTTTTCCACCAAAATATTTCAAAAGAGATTTTAGCGCATACCAGTGCAGCGCTTAACGCTGAATACAAGATTTTTTGCCACCCAAATATTTGAAAGAGATTTTAGCACATATCAGTGCAGCACTTAATGCTGAATACAAGATTTTTTCTGTAGTGAACGAGACGTAGCGGAGGAAGTACAGTACAGACCAAAAGTTTGGACACACCTTCTCATTCAAAGAGTTTTCTTTATTTTCATGACTATGACATTTGTAGATTCACACTGAAGGCATAAAAACTATGAATTAACACATGTGGAATTATATACATAACAAAAAAATGTGAAACAACTGAAAATATGTCATATTCTAGGTTCTTCAAAGTAGCCACCTTTTGCTTTGATTACTGCTTTGCACACTCTTGGCATTCTCTTGATGAGCTTCAAGAGGTAGTCACCTGAAATGGTCTTCCAACAGTCTTGAAGGAGTTCCCAGAGATGCTTAGCACTTGTTGGCCCTTTTGCCTTCACTCCAGCTCCAGCTCACCCCAAACTATCTCGATTGGGTTCAGGTCCGGTGCATGTGGAGGCCAGGTCATCTGTCGCAGCACCCCATCACTCTCCTTCATGGTCAAATAGCCCTTACACAGCCTGGAGGTGTGTTTGGGGTCATTGTCCTGTTAAAAAATAAATGATGGTCCAACTAAACGCAAACCGGATGGAATAGCATGCCGCTGCAAGATGCTGTGGTAGCCATGCTGGTTCAGTATGCCTTCAATTTTGAATAAATCCCCAACAGTGTCACCAGCAAAGCACCCCCACACCATCACACCTCCTCCTCCATGCTTCACGGTGGGAACCAGGCATGTAGAGTCCATCCGTTCACCTTTTCTGCATCACACAAAGACACAGTGGTTGGAACCAAAGATCTCAAATTTGGACTCATCAGACCAAAGCACAGCTTTCCACTGGTCTAATGTCCATTCCTTGTGTTCTTTAGCCCAAACAAGTCTCTTTTGCTTGTTGCCTGTCCTTAGCTTTGGTTTCCTAGCAGATATTCTACCATTAAGACCTGATTCACACAGTCTCCTCTTAACAGTTGTTCTAGAGATGTGTCTGCTGCTAGAACTCTGTGTGGCATTGACCTGGTCTCTAATCTGAGCTGCTGTTAACCTGCGATTTCTGAGGCTGGTGACTCGGATGAACTTATCCTCCGCAGCAGAGGTGACTCTTGGTCTTCATTTCCTAGGGCGGTCCGCAAGTGAGCCAGTTTCTTTGTAGCGCTTGATGGTTTTTGTGACTGCACTTGGGGACACTTTCAAAGTTTTCCCAATTTTTCGGACTGACTGACCTTCATTTCTTAAAGTAATGATGGCCACTCGTTTTTCTTTACTTAGCTGCTTTTTTCTTGCCATAATACAAATTCTAACAGTCTATTCAGTAGGACTATCCGCTGTGTATCCACCTGACTTCTCCACAACGCAACTGATGGTCCCAACCCCATTTATAAGGCAATAAATCTCACTTATTAAACCTGACAGGGCACACCTGTGAAGTGAAAACCATTTCAGGTGACTACCTCTTGAAGCTCATCAAGAGAATGCCAAGAGTCTGCAAAGCAGTAATCAAAGCAAAAGGTGGCTACTTTGAAGAACGTAGAATATGACATATTTTCAGTAGTTTCACACTTTTTTGTTATGTATATAATTCCACATGTGTTAATTCATAGTTTTGATGCCTTCAGTGTGAATCTACAATTTTTATAGTCATGAAAATAAAGAAAACTCTTTGAATGAGAAGGTGTGTCCAAACTTTTGGTCTGTACTGTAGGTCCGCACTGGAAGAGCGAGACGCGGACCTCGTGTTGTTTCTGTGGTGCAGAAAAGTCACCGTAGTGTCCAGAAAGCAATACTGTAAATAGATGTGGGCTGGTGTGAATTATTTCGCATTTTTGTGCAGGGTTGATGCATAGTGTATTCACCTGTATTGGTGCTCCGCTCTTATGGACATCGTAACGTAAGTGCGCAGTGTGTGAAACGTAAATACAAAATTTTAACACAACGTAATTCAGTCCATTCCGCTAAAAGGATGAACGCTGAATATATCTTGATTTTTGTACAGAAATACGCCACTAAAGGCTTTACCTCATATAACTGCAACAGTGAAAGCTGAATATATTTATATTTTTCTACTGATATACATCAATAAAGGTTTTTTAAGATATAAGTGCAGCAGCGAATTACGAATGTATATTTATTTTTCTACTGCTATATGCCAGTAAAGGCTTTACCAGATATAACTGCAGCAGTGAACTGAGAATATATTTTTCTTGTAGTACTGAAATACGCCCCTATACACCTTCACCAGAAATAACTGCAGAAGTGACCTGAGAATATATATTTCTTGTTGGACTCAAATAGGCCACTATACTCTTTCAACAGAAATAACTGCAGAAGTGAACTGAAAATGTATTTTTCTTGTTGGACTGAAATAGGCCGCTATACGCTTTCACCAGCAGTGCGTATGTATTTTTTATTTTTTTATGAAATAAGCCCCTATACTCTTTCACCAGAAATGAATGCAACTGTGCAGTGTGTTTAAATGTTTTGTGTATTACTGAAATACTGCCCTATGCTTTTTTACAAGAAATGACTGCAAATGATTTTAGAGTAAATAACACCCCTGCTTCAATCAATTTTTTTTTGGGGGGGGGGGGGGCAACTGGTATATCACACTAGTAGAAATTATTTGTACCAATGGCGTTTGTCACTCTGTCTAGCTGAAGTAACGCAACTAAACCATAAACAAATGCTGCACTACCCAAATGCACTATATAGAAAGGATATAATTGGTATATAACACCCCTGCTTCAATCATTTTTTTTTTTGGGGGGGGGGGGGCAACTGGTAAATCACACCAGTAGAAATTATTGGTTCCAATAGTGTTTGTTACTCTGTGTAGATGCGGTAACGTAGCCAAACCGCAAACAAATGCTGCACTACCTAAATGCACTATATAGAAAGTATATTATTGGTATAAAACACCCCTGCTTCAATCAGTTTTTGGGTGGCAACTGGTAAATCACACCAGTATAAATTATTTCTACAAATTGTGTTTTTCAGTCTGTGTAGATGCGGTAACGCAGCAAAACCACAGACAAATGCTGCACTACCTAAATGCACTATATAGAAAGTATATTATTGGTATATAACACCCCTGCCTCATACAGTTTTTTTTTTGGGTGCAACTGGTAAATCACACCAGTAGAAATTATTTGTTTCAATAACGTTTGGCACTTTGTGTAGCTGCGGTAACGCAGAAGAACCACAAACAAATGCTGCACTACCTAAATGCACTATATAGAAAGTATATTATTGGTATAAAACACCCCTGCTTCAATCAGTTTTTTGGGGGGGCAACTGATAAATCACACCAGTAGAAATTATTTGTTCTAATATCGTGTGTGACTGCAGTATCGCAACAGAACCGCACAAAACTGCTGCACAATACAAATACACTATAATATACTTTCTATGTTAGAAAGTATATTATAAGTATATCACAACCCTCAGTATATCATACCTATCAAGAGCACACCTATACCAGTCCCTAAAAGGACTTTTGTGGCCCTATTAGCTAGCGTTTGGTGTCCCTAACAGTCTGTCCCTGCTCCACACAGCAACCTCTCCCTACACTGGCAAAAGACTGAATGTAATATGGCGGCCAGATCAGGTTTATTTATAAGGTAGGGGATATGTCCATGTGCTGAAACGTCTCAATTGACTGTCCTGTACCACCTGATGGATGTGTCATGGGTCAAAGTTCTTTACAATGTAAAAGAATATGGCGGGCGTGAATATCACCATATGTTTGCCCGTTAGGCGAACAGTGAACGAGCAAAGTTCGCCGTGAAACGACCGCCGGGCAAACCGCAAAGCCATCTCTATTCGCAGCATCTGCAGTTATGCTATGAGATACAGCAGCCTCAGCTCCTTACTTCCTACTCCCTGGCTGACAGCTTCTCTGATTGTCCCTATTCTACACACACAATTCTTCTTTTTTGTAATTCTAGCCTTTCCCTTGACTTTCACTGGCAGTAGAATACAAGCTTCCCTTGATTGTCCCTAACTCCTTAAGATCGTTTTCTGGCAGACATTGCTACACTCAACCACTTTCATTCACAGCCCAGCACTGAATGTCGTTCTGCTTGTTCTGCTAGGGCACCTCCCTGCCTGCTGCAGCCTGTCTATCGGCCTGGGAGACAATCAGGGTAAGCCCCCCCCCCCACTTCCTCTCAGGGTCATGTGAGAACTCTTCATGCTACTCGCCATTTCAATGGATTTGTCCGAAACAAACCTTAGAAGATTTGGGTTTGTCTGCCATCTGAAAAATAGCAAAGTTCGGACTGGTTTGCTCCTTAATGTCATGGACCAAGTGGTGAAAATGCAGACTATCCTGTAGCAGCAAGTCCAGAAGGGAGTTCCTTGCCACATAAGAATGGCTGAAATGCAAGTGCAATTGGAGTTGGCAAGGAGATGGCCAGTGAGAAGCTGCTTGATGCACTTGCCCTATTTTCATTCTATTGGGGATGGGAGGGTGTCCATTGAAGGGGATGTAGAGGAGGTGGGAAGTGACTGATGTGGTAACCAGGCTGAAACAAACGTGGAGGTATCAATAGGACCTGCCTTGTTGTTGCACTGCTGTGTTGCCACTGCCACGAAAAACATTGAGGTGGTGGACCACGAAAGACATGTAATGTCCCTGCCTGTTACAGCTGCTCCAGGTATCCACTGTGGTGTGCACCTTGCAAGACAGCGACAATTGCAAAAAGTGGCCCACATTCTTCACCATTTGACCGTATATGGCAAGGATGGTCTATGGCTTTTTTGGAGAAATAATGGTGTCTAGGTAATTTTCAGCGAGGCTGAGCACACAACATTAACCTCCCTAGCGTCACCTGCACAGCGTAAGGATGTTGGCGTGCTCTGTGACCTCACACTGTCCTGCATTGGCAGGAAAAACAAGAAGAGCAAGGATTTCAGGAGCTACGGCAGCATCCGGAGCAGGAGAGGTAAATCGTTTTTTTTTGTCCGAGCAGGGGGGTCTGCTTGGGGGGTCATTTACATTGGGGCACTGACATAAGGTCTGCTTGTGGGGGGGTCATTCACACTGGGGCTCTAAGCTGAAGACTGCTTGGGGGGTCATTCACTAGTGTTGAGCGAAGCAAAGTGGATTTCCTTCCGAATCGCGCTTTGTGGTAACAAATCAATTTTCCTACAATGGCAGGTGAAGTTGTCTAAGAAAGAACGGATAAAAAATACCTCACTCACTCGCGCAAAGGCAGTCTGCTCCTTTCTTAAACCAAAAAAGCCATATTGCACTAGCGTATTACTGTTTTTACCATCCGTTAGATGGGTGCACTTCTGTCTAAACGGAACTTAAAAATGATCCCATTGATTGATAGGGTGAATGGAGTTTTAACATAACGATTTGTCATGAAATAATTGGTAACAAATCAAATTTCTTGTCAAGCTTTGGCAAGGCTGCTGAATCAAATTTTTCTAAACTTTTCTCATCTCTATCATTCATATTGGGGCTCTGATAGGAGGTGTGCTTGGGAGGATCATTCACATTGGGGGTCTGATCTGAGCTCTGCTTAGGGGTCATTCACATTGGGGTCTAAATGGAGAGGTCTTATTCACATTGGGGTCTGATCTGAGGTCTGATTGGGGGTCTTATGAACATTAGAGGTGTGAGCTGAGGTCTGATTGGGGTTCTTATTAACATAAGGGGTCTGAGCTGAGGTCTGATTAACATTGGGGGTCTGAGCTGAAATCTGATGAAAAAATTAGGTGCATCTTATGGGCTGATGTATCTTATAGGGCAAAAAAATATGGTTCTATGTAGTATTTTGTGCATAGATTGTGATAAGATGTATGTTGGAAACACTTGTCGCAGATTTAAGATCCATATAATTGGAGCATTTAAATTATATTGATAATGCCAACATGAGTAATATGTCAAGC
Organism: Bufo gargarizans; assembly: GCF_014858855.1. Lineage (NCBI taxonomy): Eukaryota > Metazoa > Chordata > Amphibia > Anura > Bufonidae > Bufo > Bufo gargarizans. The sequence continues at coordinate 229,910,784 of NC_058080.1, read as the reverse complement.
ACAGCAAAACATTTTATTCGGGTTCATAATAGGTTAGTCTCCAGTTTAAAAACTTTTGCAGTTGAAAAACTAGTTGAATAAAGATGAGGTGAAGACATGACGAGGTCTCTCCTAATAGGGAGGCAGTCTAGATTTTTTTTCAGCTTAATTGGAGTCCACATGGCCTCAATTTAAGGAGAGAATGAATGCTTTATTATTAATTTTTTATGTAATGGGTATTTTCTATATGGTATTGGCTTACATTACTGATCAGACTGGTGTGGATACATCCAATTGATAAAGATACTGGGCACTGTTCACATTGGTGTGGTTTTTAGTGTAAATTTATCCAATTAATATGGAATAAGAAATGGATACCAATACTATTACAGTACTTTTTGCTTTTCATTAAATAGTAGTATATACTACAGCTCACACTAATGTGTTTTTTTTTTCCTTCAAGTTGTCTGATGTGACACCATGAAGTGTTAATAAGGATGGAGTGTGGCAGATAGGTATTTACAGTGGATATAAAAAGTATACACACCTCTGTTAAAATGTCAGGTTTATGTGCTGTAAAAAATGAGACAAAGATAAATAATTTCAGAACTTTTTCCACTTTTAATGTGACCTATAAACTGTACCACTCAATTGAAAAACAAACTGAAATCTTTTAGGTGGAGGGAAGAAAAAAAAAAAAACTTAAATAATGTGGTTGCATAAGTGTGCACACCCTTATAACTGGGGATGTAGCTGTGTTCAGAATTAAGCAATCACATTCAAAATCATGCTAAATAGGCGTCAGCATACACCTGCCATCATTTAAAGTGCCTCTGATTAACCCCAAATAAAGTTTAGCTGCTCTAGTTGGTCTTTCCTGAAATTTTCTTAGTTGCATCCCACAGCAAAAGCCATGGTCCACAGAGAGCATTCAAAGCATCAGAGGGATCTCATTGTTAAAAAGTATCAGTCAGGAGAAGGATACAAAAGAATTTCCAAGACATTAGATATAATATGGAATACAGTGAAGACAGTCATCATCAAGTGGAGATAATATGGCACAACAGTGACATTACCAAGAACTGGTAAAGGCTGTGGATCAGCCGAAACGTCACAACCTGTTGCACGTCTGCTCACTTGGCGGTTCCCATTAAAGGGATTTTTTATACCGGACATGCTGCCTCCATCTTCTTTTCTGGGACTTGTTACGTCGGAGCCCTAATGATTCTTGGACTCCAGGTAGGCTGTTGCATACCGGATGACCTCAAGATCTGGTGAGTGCGATTCCACTACTATTTTTTTTTTTTTTATTACCAAGAACTGGACGTTCCCCCAAAATTGATGAAAAGACGAGAAGAAAACTGGTCTGGGAGGCTACCAAGAGGCCTACAGCAACATTAAAGGAGCTGCAGGAATATCTGGCAAGTACTCGCTGTGTGGTACATGTGACAACAATCTCCCGTATTCTTCATATGTCTGGGCTATGGGGTAGAGTGGCAAGACAAAAGACTTTTCTTACGAAGAAAAACATTCAAGCCAGGCTACATTTTGCAAAAACACATCTGAAGTCTCCCCAAAGCACGTGGAAAAAGGTGTTATGGTCTGATGAAACCAAGGTTGAACTTTTTGGCCATAATTCAAAAAGATATGTTTGGCGCAAAAACAACACTGCGCATCACCAAAAGAACACTATACACACAGTGAAGCATGGTGGTGGCAGCATCGTGCTTTGGGGTTGTTTTTCTTCAGCTGGAACTGGGGCCTTAGTTAAACTAGAGGGAATTATGAACAGTTCCAAATACCAAATATGTAGAGAGGCTGAGCACTCTCCAGATGGACCACACAGGGACTAATTCAAAAATACTATTCATAATATTTATTACACCAAATTATAGATCACATTATTATTAAGAGAACAATATAACAAAAAACACAATAAGTAATATAATGTTAAAAATATTCAGATTAAGAACAGCATCATAAATAACTGGATATGCAATGGCATGCAAAGGGTGCTTGGTGCAACTCAGGTTAATGAATATGTCCTGATTGAGTGTAAAATCGATAACAGTTCGATGTTAGATGATCGACAATATAAAAATCAAAGATTAATTTGTGTCGAATAGATATTAAGATATTCGGACAAATGTCCGGACTGAAATTCAATGTTTTCTTTCGATTATTCTATTCGATTTTAGCAATATATTCGATTGATATCCCCTGTATGGCAAAATAATAATCACACTTGCAATTGCCCTCTGACTAAAGCACACAGTGGCGTCCCACGTGGCTAATGGTGTCAGTATCGGCGGTACCTGTTAGTGGTGATTCAGCAGGAGCATTGTGAGCGAATTGACAGCCCTCCGTGTGGAGATTCTCCGATGCAGCGAGAGCTTTAATCGTGACTCTGTCGATGTAAAGGTCGGGATATTCGCTGTATGCCAAAAAAGTTCATCAAGGTAAAATCCTCAGTTCAAGTTATTAGGATCAGGACATCCATCAGCTGATGTGCGGGTCTTTAAAAACCAGACGCGTTTTGGGGTCTTTTCCTAGCCCCTTCCTCAGTGGTAACCCGCAAAGGGGGGTATACCCCTTTTTTATACCCAAAATCCTCTATGATTAAGCAAAGTAAAAAATCTGGAATGGATCTGACAGCTTGTATGGGACATAGCATGTAAAACCCGGTATGGAATAAAGGGTGAAGATGCATATCAGATATATCCATAGGTGACAGTTTTTATAAATAACAATTTTCCAGAGATAGCTCTCTTTAAAAATATTTGACAATGTCTGATATACTTATACATAAGCCTATGGTACAGTCTCTGAAACATCAGTGCAATTTTCTCAATAAATGCAGGTGCGATTTTTTTTCGACAGATGCGACTTTTATGCGTTTATTTATGCGTTTTTTACTAATTCTTGTCTCTATTTGTATATATTCTATACAATAATGACAGTCATCTTAGATAATCATAATGTATAATATAAAAGATCTCATATAAAACAAAAGGTGTTAAATATTATCACAATATTATATATATAAAAAATTTGATAGGACCATTGCGTTCTAACATTGTCTTATATAGTATTTCGGATGCGGTTTCTGTATAGTTAAAAAACGCAATTGCGTTTTTTATATAATTTTTCACAATATCTGAATATATATGGGATTAATTGTTAAAAAATATAAAAAATACGGCACACCGCATGCGAAAAGATTATCGAAAAAGATTATCGAAAAAGATTATTAAAAAGATTATTAAAAAAGATTATTAAAAAGACATAATCATTGACTTTCTCATTAACCATTTAGATCCATTTTTCAATAACTGTTTAGATTACTTTTTCGATAGCTTTTTCGATAGCTTTTTCGGAAACGGGCCCAAATGGAGGGTGGGGAATAAAGGATTGGGAGCCCTCCATCCGAGAAGGACCAGAGTGGGTAAGACAAACCACCTCTGGGCCTGAGTCGGATGGGGGGCGCCCAACCTGGATGGGCTTTATAGAAAACCGTAGATTTCTGATTCTGCGTTCAGGCCCATCGGTATAATTGAGTCGAAATTGAAAATAAATCTAGATTCGACACGGGACATTTGTTTAATAAAGTCCCCACCTCTCCAGTGTGGTTTAACCCTTTCAATGGCAGCGAAGGATAAAACATTTGGATCCTGATTATGATACAATTTAAAATGCCTGGAGACAGTATGTTTGTCTGATCCACTTCTGATTTTTGTAAAATGTTCAGAAACTCTCTCCTTCAGAGTCCTTTTCGTGCGTCCTATATATTGTTTGTCGCAAGGACACTGAAGGATGTATATTAAATTTTTACTATTGCATGTTAAAAAATCTTTAATTTCATGTTTAAAACCATTCGAAGTGGATGAGACATCAATTGTTTTCTTAGAAAAATGTGTTTTTTTTACAGTTCGAGCAGGTGTTACATCTAAAAAAGCCTTTCAAATTGAGCCACTTATGGATAGTCGGATCCGAGGCAGATATACCATGGAACACAGTGAAGACAGTCATCATCAAGTGGAGAAAATATGGCACAACAGTGACATTACCAAGAACTGGACGTAATGTCAATTTTTAGATCTAACACCTGCTCCGACTATCCATAAGTGGCTCAATTTGAAAGGCTTTTTTAGATGTAAAACATGCTCGAACAGTAAAAAAACACATTTTTCTAAGAAAACAATGGATGTCTCATCCACTTCGAATGGTTTTAAACATGAAATTAAAGATTTTTTAACATGCAATAGTAAAAATGTAATATATATCCTTCAGTGTCCTTGCGACAAACAATATATAGGACGCACGAAAAGGACTCTGAAGGAGAGAGTTTCTGAACATTTTACAAAAATCAGAAGTGGATCAGACAAACATACACTCACCTAAAGAATTATTAGGAACACCTGTTCTATTTATCATTAATGCAATTATCTAGTCAGCCAATCACATGGCAGTTGCTTCAATGCAATGTAGAGTTGTGGTCCTGGTCAAGACAATCTCCTGAACTCCAAACTGAATGTCAGAATGGAAAAGAAAGGTGATTTAAGCAATTTTGAGCGTGGCATGGTTGTTGGTGCCAGACAGGCCGGTCTGAGTATTTCACAATTTGCTCAGTTACTGGGATTTTCACGCACAACCGTTTCTAGGGTTTACAAAGAATGGTGTGAAAAGGGAAAAACATCCAGTATGCGGCAGTCCTGTGGGCGAAAATGCCTTGTTGATGCTAGAGGTCAGAGGAGAATGGGCCGACTGATTCAAGCTGATAGAAGAACAACGTTGACTGAAATAACCACTCGTTACAACCGAGGTATGCAGCAAAGCATTTGTGAAGCCACAACACGCACAACCTTGAGGCAGATGGGCTACAACAGCAGAAGACCCCACCGGGTACCACTCATCTCCACTACAAATAAGAAAAAGAGGCTACAATTTGCACAAGCTCACCAAAATTGGACTGTTGAAGACTGGAAAAATGTTGCCTGGTCTGATGAGTCTCGATTTCTGTTGAGACATTCAAATGGTAGAGTCCGAATTTGGCGTAAACAGAATGAGAACATGTATCCATTATGCCTTGTTACCACTGTGCAGGCTGGTGGTGGTGGTGTAATGGTGTGGGGGATGTTTTCTGGGCACACTTTAGGCCCCTTAGTGCCAATTGGCCATCGTTTAAATGCCACGGGCTACCTGAGCAATGTTTCTGACCATGTGCATCCCTTCATGACCACCATGTACCCATCCTCTGATGGCTACTTCCAGCAGGATAATACACCATGTCACAAAGCTCGAATCATTTCAAATTGGTTTCTTGAACATAACAATGAGTTCACTGTACTAAAATGGCCCCCACAGTCACCAAATCTCAACCCAATAGAGCACCGGGGTGGAATGGGAGCTTCGTGCCCTGGATGTGCATCCCTCAAATTTCCATCAACTGCAAGATTGATATCCTATCAATATGGGCCAACATTTCTAAAGAATTCTATCAGCACCTTGTTGAATCAATGTCACATAGAATTTGCAGAATTAAGGCAGTTCTGAAGGCAAAAGTGGGTCTAACACCGTATTAGTATGGTGTTCCTAATAATTCCTTAGGTGAGTGTACTGTCTCCAGGCATTTTAAATTGTATCATAATCAGGATCCAAATGTTTTATCCTTCGCTGCCATTGAAAGGGTTAAACCACACAGTGGAGAGGTGGGGACTTTATTAAACAAATATCTCGTGTCGAATCTAGATTTATTTTCAATTTCGACTCAATTATACCGATGGGCCTGAACGCCGAATAAGAAATCTACGGTTTTCTATAAAGCCCATCCAGGTTGGGCGCCCCCATCCGACTCAGGCCCAGAGGTGGTTTGTCTTACCCACTCTGGTCCTTCTCGGATGGAGGGCTCCCAATCCTTTATTCCCCACCCTCCATTTGGGCCCGTTTCCGAAAAAGCTATCGAAAAAGTAATCTAAACAGTTATTGAAAAATGGATCTAAATGGTTAATGAGAAAGTCAATGATTATGTATTTTTAAAAATCTTTTTTAATAATCTTTTTAATAATCTTTTTCGATAATCTTTTTCGATAATCTTTTCGCATGCGGTGTGCCGTATTTTTTTTATTTTTTAACAATTAATCTTATATATATTCAGATATTGTGAAAAATTATATAAAAAACGCAATTGCGTTTTTTAACTATACAGACACCGCATCCAAAATACTATATAAGACAATGTTAGTACTCAATGGTCCTATCAAATTTTTTATATATATAATATTGTGATAATATTTAACACCTTTTGTTTTATATGAGATCTTTTATATTATACATTATGATTATCTAAGATGACTGTCATTATTGTATAGAATATATACATATATGTATATACATATATGCATAACCAATAGAGACAAGAATTTGTAAAAAACGCATGGAAAACGCATAAAAGTCGCATCTGTCGAAAAAAAATCCTGTTTATTGAGAAAATTGCACTGATGTTTCAGAAACTGTGCCATAGGCTTATGTATAAGTATATCAGACATTTTCAAATATTTTTAAAGAGAGCTATCTCTGGAAAATTGTTATTTATAAAAACTGTCACCTATGGATATATCTGATATGCATCTTTACCCTTTATTCCATACCGGGTTTTACATGCAATGGCCCATACAAGCTGTCAGATCCATTCCAGATTTTTGACTTTGCTTAATCATAGAGGATTTTGGGTATAAAAAAGGGGTATACCCCCCTTTGCGGGTTACCACTGAGGAAGGGGCTAGGAAAAGACCCTGAAACGCGTCTGGTTTTTAAAGACCCGCACATCAGCTGATGGACGTCCTGATCCTAATAACTTGTACTGAGGATTTTACCTTGATGAACTTTTTTGGCATACAGCGAATATCCTGACCTTTACATCGACAGAGTCACGATTAAAGCTCTCGCTGCATTGGAGAATCTCCACACGGAGGGCTGTCAATTCGCTCACACTGCTCCTGCTGAATCACCACTAACAGGTACCGCCGAATCTGACACCATTAGCCACGTGGGACGCCACTGTGTGCTTCAGTCAGACGGCAATTGCAAGTGTGATTATTATTTTGCCATACAGGGGATACCGATCGAATATATTGTCATAATCGAATAGAATAATCAAAATAAAACATCGAATTTTAGTCCGGACATTTATCCGAATATCTTAATATCTATTCGACACAAATTAATCTTTGATTTTTATATTGTCGATCATCTAACATCGAACTGTTATCGATTTTACACTCAATCAGGACATATTCATTAACCTGAGTTGCACCAAGCACCCTTTGCATGCCATTGCATATCCAGTTACTTATGATGCTGTTCTTAATCTGAATATTTTTAACATTTTAGTACTTATTGTGTTTTTTGTTATATTGTTTTCTTAATAATAATGTGATCTATAATTTGGTGTAATAAATATTATTAATAGTATTTTTGAATTAGTCCCTGTGTGGTCCATCTGGAGAGTGCTCAACCTCTCTACACATTTCACATTTTCCTTTTGACTGGGTGAGTCATTAGGCTTGGTAGCACCCACTCATAGCTACAGGCGTCAGTGAGCCACCATACTCTTTATATTATTTTAGTTCCAAATACCAGTCAATATTGGCACAAAACCTTTCAGCATGGCAACGACCCAAAACATACATCCAAATCAACAAAGGAATAGCTTCACCAGAAGAGGATAAAAGTTTTGGAATGGCCCAGCCAGAGCCAAGACCTAAATCAGATTGAAAATCTGTGGGGTGATCTGAAAAGGGGCTGTTCAAAGGAGATGCCCTCGCATTCTGACAGATTTGGAGTGTTTTTTGGACGGGGCAAATCTTGCCAAGTCAAAATGTGCCATGCTGATAGAATCATACCCAAAAAGACTGAGTGCTGTAATAAAATCAAAAGGTGCTTCAACAAAGTATTAGTTTAAGGGTGTGCACACTTATGCAACCATACTATTTTTATATTTTTTCCTCCCTCTACCTAAAAGATTTCAGTTTGTTTTTCAATTGATAAACATCCAGCTAAATTGTAAATAATTATAATGGGATCAGAAAATCTAAAGTGTTCCAGCAAAATTGACCCTTTTAAAACATAACTTTTAATCTTACACAATTAATACAACAAACCCACCACAGTGGTTCACCAGTGAAATCTGTGAAAGGAGGATATTGTTTCAGATGTATAAGATATCAACATAGGGTATCCAGCCGTTGAGGCGGTCATACAGATTAGGGTGACCAGGGCAAAAAATAAGACCTCAGCCTAGGGACGTCCCCTGATGGTGGGGACTCCCTGTCCTCCAACCTGGACTGACTGCCCTTAGCACACCCTACTGCTAAAATATAACATGAAGGTACCCTATAATAAGACAGAATCTATGTCACGGGTTCACAGTATTACCCGTAATAAACAACTGCCCATGTAGATGAATACAAAGATACAATAGGTGCTGGGGTGTATGTCTCACCTACAGCACCATACACAAGCCCCTAACAGTGCGCCAAGGTATCTGATAGCTCCCTCGGCTTAATAAATCAAGAAACAACCCCAACGCGTTTCCCCAATTCATAGGTTCATCAGGGGGTATAAAGCCATACATGGGTGAAGAAACTGTCAAAACACAATAAAAAATATACTCATGATACAAGCGGAGGATCTGCATGCCCTGGTCACACTTATTTGTTTTTTAATTGAGTTGTACAGTTTATAGGTCACATTAAAGGTGGAAAACGTTCTGAAATTATTTATATTTGTCTCATATTTTTACATCACAGAAACCTGACATTTTAACAGCGGTGTGTAGACTTTTTATATCCACTCTATAGGAAGTCACTATTATTAGTAGCTATGAGTAAGGGGTGGGGCTGCTGATTGCTATACGAGATTATATCAATCAAGATTAATTGAAATTGAGAGATTTGCAATTTTGGATCATTTTACTACATTGAGAAGCAGTGACTGGTTATAATGATTACAAGAAAACTATTTTACATCTGTTTATGTAGCCTGGCTGCCGCAAAGTTGACTGGGTGAAGGAGGACACTCTTATTGCGCTAGCTGGCGGCCAGTTCTATTTTGAAACAGGACCTGATGATGCCGCCTCATGTGCTGCAATAGAGCTTTCGTGGTGCAAGAAATTTGGGATCCTCACCCCCCCCCTACTGATTTCCTCCTCTGTATTTCCCCAAGAGCCACTGTCACCATGGCAACCCCTACCACCGTTTTCTCTTCATGGTAGTTCAAACACTAACTGTTCTCACACAATTCATCAAGGGGTTAAAGGGGTTGAGGATAAGTCATCAATATTAAAAAGCCCGGACAATCCCTTTAAGTGTTTTGCATCCTCTACCAGATTTTCCCCCAGGATTGCCCTGTATTTAGCTCAATCCATCTTCTCATCAACTCTGACAAGCTTCCCTGTCCCTGCTGAAGAAAAGCATCCCTACAGCATGATGCTGCCACCAACATGTTACACAGTGGGGATGGTGTGTTCAGGGTAATGTGAAGTGTTAGTTTTCTGCCACACATAGCATTTTGCATTTAGGCCAAAAGTTCAACTTTGGTCTCATCTGACCACAGCACCTTCTTCCACATGTTTGCTGTGTCCCTAAGGGTACTTTCACACTTGCGTTGCTGGATTCCGGCAGGCAGTTCCATCGCTGGAACTGCCTGACGGATACGGTAATCTGTATGCAACGGAAACCATTTGTAGACAGATGCGGATCCGTCTCACAAATGCATTTCAATACCGGATCCATCGCTCCAGTGTCATCCAGAAAAACAGATCCGGTATTTTATTTTATTTTTTACATTTTTAAAGGTCTGCGCATGGAAAAAAAATGCCGGATCCAGCATTCTGGCAAGTGTTCAGGAGTTTTGGCCTAAGAGAAAAATACAGCATGCTGCGTTTTTTTTCTCTATCCAAATACAGTAAAAGGACTGAACTGAAGATTGCTTTCCATTCAGAATGCATTAGGATAAAACTGATCAGTTTTTTCTCCGGTATTGAGCACCTAGGACGGAACTCCATACCGGAAAACTTTGACGCAAGTGTGAAAGTACCCTAACATGGCTTATGGCAAAATACAAATAGGAATTTTTATGGCTTGCTTTCAAAAATGACATACAGGCAGGGGCTGATTAAGTGCATGATAGGCCCGGGGCTGTCTACCCAACTTGGGCCCCTCACTCCATTTTAGTTTAATTTTCTTTCTTATGAAGAGGCTGCGGTGCTTCGTGAGTGACACAGTCTCTTCCTAGGCCATATGACATCACATTCATCGTTCACATGCCTAGAAGCAGCTCAGTCCCATCTGAGTAACTGGGGCTTATCTGCAATACCAAGCACAGTGCTATCAAATGGACAGCGCTGTGCTTGGTAAGGAGCAAAGAGGCTGCAGCACTCACTGGGACATCGCAGTCTCCTCAAACAGCTGATTGGAGGGGGTGCCGGGAGTCAAACCCCCACCATCTCATAACTCTCTGAGTACAGATGTCATAGATGTTACCTACAGCTCTATGTAACACCCAACATAACACAGTGAATTATTGTGTTATGTTGGGTGTTACATAGGACTGCAGGTGACATCTACAAATTAAAATTTTAGTTGCTAAATTTAAAATACATATGATTATGATAAAAAAGACTTGAATGAGAAGATGAGATGCAGGTCACAGTAGTGAGCCAGCTCTACATATAGGAGAATACAGCACCAAATACCTCTTACTTCCAGTGACATCTCCCGTCATGTAGATCTTTTTCCTTTTCTCCTCCGATTGACCCAGACCGCCATGACAAATTCTTTCAGCCGCATCTCGTCTCTACAGAGTTTTTTTTACACAGACCCGTTAGATTTCTCATAATTGGGGTCATTTATCAAACTGGTGTAAAGTAGAACTAGCTTAGTTGCCCATAGCAACCAATCAGATTCCACCTTTTGTTTTCCAAAGGAGCTGTCAAAAATGAAAGGCGGAATCTGATTGGTTGCTATGGGCTACTAAGCCAGTTCTACTTTACACCAGTTTGATAAAGTATCCCAAAGGTACTTACAGTGTCCACAGCAATTATAAGGCGCCCTAGAGTCCCCCCAGTAATAATAATAACAACCTATTATTGTGCTCCAGGAAATAATCCCTGTATAGTGTCCCCAACAATAATGTCACCTAATATGTCCCTGTAATAGAAATGCCCCTACAGTGCCTCCCCAATGGCAACTCCCCCACACTGCCCCCCATATAGTAATTTCCCCTACACTGCCCCATATAGTAATTTCCCACACACTGCCTCCATGAGTAATTTGCTCTCACAATACCCCCATGAAGTAGTTTGCCCCCACACCTCCCCATTAAGTAATTAGCCCCGACACTGCCCACATATGAAGTAATTTTCCCTCATGTAATAATCTTCCCCCACACTGCCCCATGAAGTGATTTGCCCCATGTAATAATCTACCCCCACACTGCCCCCTGAAGTGATTTGCCCCCATGTATTAATCTGCCCCCACACTGCCTCACCTGAAGTGATTTGCCCCCACACTGCTCCCCCTGAAGTGATTTGCCCCTACACTGCCCCCCCCTGAAGTGATTTCCTCCCCCCCACTGCCCTCATGTCCTTTTCTGGCCTCCAAGGTTGGCACACATGGAAAATAAAAAAAAATAAAAAAATAAAAGCTAATACTTACCTGTGTCTGGGATGGTGAGGCAGGCCACAGGCGCGCACACTTTATTGTTCCCGTCACAGGCGCGTGATGATGTCATTATGCCTGTGTCGGGATTATACTACCACATAGGCCTCAGGCCTACTAGGCCTGAAGCCTATGGCGGTGGTCGGCGGCGGGACAGGGAACTATGTGCTTCCTAAGCCAGCCACAGTATGAGGGCATTTGGGTCGGCATGGGCCCCCCAGCGATGCAGGGCCCTGGGCTGCCGACCCGAATGCCCCCTTTTTATAACCTATCCCTGTTTTACACCTTTCTACAACTTTACAACTTCTAAAATTTTATCTGGTATGTTCCTTGGTTTTCATGACGCTGTTTGATTACCAATGTTTTTTAACAAACCCCTGAGGCCTTCACAGAACAGCTATAGTTAGGCCTCATGCACACGACCGTTGTGTGCATCTGTGGCCGTTGTGCCGTTTTCCGTTTTTTTTTTCGTGGACCCATTGACTTTCAAGGGGGGGCCCACTGTCCACCAATGAGTTAACTACAGGGGAGGGGGGCTGGTCACCAATGAGTTAACTACAGGGGAGGGAGGGGGGGCCCACTGGCTACAAATGAGTTAACTACAGGGGAGGGAGGGGGGGGCTGGCCACCAACGAGTTAACTACAGGGGAGGGGGCCCACTGGCCACCAATGAGTTAACTACAGGGGAGGGAGGGGGAGGGAGGGGGAGGGAGGGGGGCCCACTGGCCACCAATGAGTTAACTACAGGGGAGGGAGGGGGGGCCGGCTGCACTGGCCACCAATGAATTAACTACAGGGGGGGAGGGGGGGGCGGCCGCACTGGCCACCAATGAGTTAAAAACAGGGGGGGGGGTCTGGCAGCAGGGGGCAGCAGGGGGCAGTCATGTACACAGTTTTTTAGTATATTCTAACCTGAAGCGTCCCCATCACCATGGGAACGCCTCTGTGTTAGAATATACTGTCAGATCTGAGTTTCACGATGTAACTCATATCCGACAGTATATTCTAACATAGAGGCGTTCCCATGGTGATGGGGACGCTTCAAGTTAAAATATACCATCGTATTGGAGAAAACTCCGATCCAATGGTATAAAAGGGACTCCTGACTTTCCATTAAAAGTTAATGGGGGACGAATCCGTTTGCAATTGCACCATATTGTGTCAACGTCAAACGGATCCGTCCCCATTGACTTGCATTGTAATTCAGGACGGATCCGTTTGGCTCCGCATGGCCAGGCGGACACCAAAACGACATTTTTTTTATGTCCGTGGATCCTCCAAAAATCAAGGAAGACCCACGGAAGGAAAAACGGTCACGGATCACGGACCTACGAACCCTGTTTTTGCGGATCGTGAAAAAATACTGTCGTGTGCATGAGGCCATATACTGAGGATAAATTACACACAGGTGGACTCTATTTACTAATTAGGTGACTGAACACACTTGCGTTGTCCGGATCCGGCGTGTACTCCACTTGCCGGAATTACACGCCGGATCCGGAAAAACGCAAGTGAACTGAAAGCATTTGAAGACGGTTCAGTGTTACTATGGCAGCAAGGATGCTATTAAGGTCCTGGTTGCCATAGTAGTAGTGGGGAGCGGGGGAGCGGTATACTTACAGTCCGTGCGGCTCCCGGGGCGCTCCAGAATGACATTGCCATGCAATCACGTCATCCGTGCGTGTGGGGCGCCCTGATGTCACTCTGAAGCGCCCCGGGAGCCGCACGGACGGTAAGTATACTGCTCCCCCGCTCCCCACTACACTTTACCATGGCTGCCAGGACTTTAGTGTCCCGGCAGCCATGGTAACCATTCAGAAAAAGCTAAACGTCGGATCCGGCAATGCGCCGAAACGACGTTTAGCTTAAGGCCGGATCCGGATCAATGCCTTTCAATGGGCATTAATTCCGTATCCGGCTATGCGGCAAGTGTTCAGGATTTTTGGCCGGAGCAAAAAGCGCAGCATGCTGCGGTATTTTCTCCGGCCAAAAAACGTTCTGGTCCTGAACTGAAGACATCCTGATGCATCCTGAACGGATTTCTCTCCATTCAGAATGCATTAGGATAAAACTGATCAGGATTCTTACGGCATAGAGCCCTGACGACGGAACTCTATGCCGGAAGAAAAGAACGCAGGTGTGAAAGAGCCCTAAGTTTGTGCATGTAATGTGAAAAAATGTGTTAAAGCTCAAGAAGTATGAATACTTCTTTAAGGCACTGTACACAGTTACATTGTACTGGGTGTAGTAGGGACATACTTATAATGGCACTGCACTGACCCTACTTATATAAGCAAAGTTAATACGGACACTGTGAATTATTGTTTATATATTTGTTGTGTGGTACCATCCATAGAGGCGTTGTGTCTTATTTATATAATTATTTTATACTATAGAAATGTTACAGTATGATCATAGAGGAAAGTGTGGGTGTGGCTAATGAGCAGCACTTGTATGCTGTTGGCTACATTACCACAGCCCTACATTACCACAGACTGTCCTGTCCGTCCTCTCTGTACTTCATGTCTCCTCATGAACTCCATTCCTACTGAGAATCAGCTGAAGATCTTCTTATCTGTATTCAGGTTCATAATACCTGACAAGTAGAAGAGGATAAGGCGGCTCTTTAGCTCAGTGTTCTGAAGTAACTTGTCCTGCTGTGTGATTAGGACATGTTGTTTACTAATAGGACAGAGGCCATTTTATTTCCCCTGATGATTGTTCCCTAGACAAAACAAGCCATTATAATTAATGAAAGGTATTTAGGAATATATTTATAATAAAGTAATATTAAAAAAATTTCTGTCATTTTATTTTATGAATTCCCGGAGGACCTGATTAATAGACTGGTAAATTTCCATATATTGATAAGTCAGGTCATATTACATAATCATATCACACAGCCTGTCCAAAACTATCATTTCGTTTCTACCCAGCCTTTTGAATGTAGACTTATCCTTCAGCATCTTACAATTTAATGGTAAAATTTAATTTCTGACTCTGTGAATACTGGCAAGTTCTTGTTCTGCAAGTCCAACAACGCATCAGCAAAACAATTTAATTCCCACTAACATCAGTACTAGACAGTGCAATGCAGCTTGACCTATTGTAATAATTATATTCTTTTTACAAGAGGAAACACAGGATGTGAGTTGCGGTCAGAAAAGGCGTGCATGACATTTAGAAGGTACTTTTTAAAAGTTGAATGTGCACAATTTTTTGAAACCGTACCAAAATGCCTCTTGCTACATTTGCTCTTAAATAACTCTTCACTGAAGAATTACCATAGATGTTCCAGATCTATGACTAAGAATTCTGACAACAAACGTGTTAATCATGCTGATACTATTTGGTTTGCTACATAAATGTTAATATCTTGTAATGAGTGTCCAACTGAAAATCCCACAGGTCATCCCACCTGAATCACAACTCCATGCCCACACAGTGTGGAGGAGTCTTTCATTTATGGTCATACGATACAATGTATAGACATGAACAAAATTATTTACACCACTGTATTTTCCTCAACTGCATCATGCAAAATGTTGAAAAGACACTTTGTCATCATACATGAAGTTGTTTAATTTGCAAAGGAACAAAACAAAAAGATGTTAAGAGAAATGCCATCTCAGATTTAGGATCTCTGTATTAACCAAAGGTAATTCCATCAACCTTCGTTATATAGTCTGATACCAACCTGGTATCTTGTGACAAATTCACATCATTTTTCACTGTGTAGTAATTTTTTTCCACCATTGTACTACCTGGAAACTGGAATAGTAGAGATCTATTAGGGTGAATAGGAGAGGGAATCAAAAGATCCCATGTACTAGCACCCTATGCCGGCTAATAGTAAAAAAAAAAAAAGTTTAAAAAAATTAAATAAAAATAGCCAATATATTAAAAGTTTAAATCACCCCACTTTCCCAATTTTACATATAAAAATATATAAACAATATATCAGGTATTGCCGTGTCCGAAAATGTCTGTTAAAATAAAATAAAAATAATTCCTGTACAGTGAATACTGTAATAGAAAAAAAATGAAAAACAAGCGATTCGCCATTTTTTGTCATCTTGTCCCCTCCCAAAAATTGAATAACAGTGATCAAAAAGTCGTACATACCACAATAAAAAATAAAGTTTGCTATGCAAAAAACAAGACCGAAATATAAACAAAAGTTATCGCTGTCAGAATATGGCAATGCAAAGAAATGTTGTTTTTTTCAAAGGTTTTTATTTTTTTAAAGTAGTAAAAAAATAAAAACCTATACAAATTTGGTATCACTGCATTCATATTGAGCTGCAGAATATGGCGGCCAGGTCATTTTTAGCACATGCTGTGATGTCAAAACCCCAAAAACCTTGGCAGAATTCTTTTATTTTTTTATTAAATTTTGCCACACAAATAATTTTTTCCCCGTTTTCTAATACAAGACATGGTTAATTAAACAGTGGCATTAAAAAATGTACCGTGTTCCGCAAAAAATAAGCCCTCATATAGCTATGTGAATAAGAAAAATAAAAAGTTATTGTTAATGAAACATGGGGAGGAAAAATCCAAAATGCAAAAATGAAAATAAGCCTTGACATTAAGGGGTTGAAGGGAGGTCTAATATATTGCTACGTTTATGTTGTTCAACTGCTGCCACATTCTTAGTTAATCTGTTACATTACTGATTCCATTTCCATACACTATGGCTAGCAGACAGTTGTCTGGGTCCTCCAAAAGAACGGGCAGCAGCAGAAATGTTGCTGCAGCCGGCACAAGTAGCAGGAGAAAAAACGGTGGTGGTAGCAGCAGCCGCAGCAACAGGCCGGAGCTGCCACTGTCATCCAGCAGTCGTGTTTTGACCAACAATTCTGCTGTACTGGAATGGTTGACTCGCTCTTCAACATCATATTAGGTGACAACAGACACACATCCAAGAATCGTAAGTTCCACTGACACCATGCTTAGTTGGCATGGCTCAGGCATCCATGGCCTTAGTTGGCATGGCCTCTGTTCCCTAACCTGTCCTGAACCTGCCTCTTGCTTTTGCTGCTCCTTCTGCTCGGGAAGTAATGTATGCCGTGGCTCTGCTCTGCTTTTCAGCAAGGATGAGCTTTTTGAGGACAGTCAGCAGTTGCAGGCCAGCACAGACTTGAAGGAGAGGTCCGCTGGGGACTCCTCTAGAAGAGCAACTACAGATGATGAAAGTCGCATGGGAGCACATGTTCTAAGAAATCAGGATGTGATAGGTGAGAGTGATACAAGTGATGACCAGATTCAGATGATGATGTAGCCAATTGCACATAGGAGCCAGATGAAGAACAGGCATTCCCATCATGGGGCGAGGGTGGCAGCGTGCCCGTGAGACAGCAGGGTGAAAGCAGATAGAGATCTGCAGGGAAATGCGGAAGGGGTACAACATCTGCTACTGGGGAAACTATCTGTGAGAAACACACTAGCAGTTCAAGAGTTCATAAAAGCAACAGCAGGCATCACGCAGTGGTGTAGGGAAAATGCCACACTCGCCAGTGTCGCTTGGGGACGTTAGCAGGATTTGTGGGCAGATGGTAAGGCGCATGAAGGTCCTGCGTTAACACAAAGTGCTGTGGGAAAACCGTGCCAGTTATTTAGCGTTACAGCCTGAAGCAGCAACTGTCATGGCTCCTCAACGTCAGCAAAAAGGAAGCTGTCGTCCCTTCCCATTGACAGCAATCGATCACTGAGGCGATTGGAAAAAGATAACAGAATGCGTGCACTCATCCAGTGGCGCAGGAGCTGAAAGTGCTCCTGGTCGCTGGTGCTACAGTCCCTCCCATTCCATGTGAACTGATGGCTTGTGCCCACCCAAGGTAGGGAGTACATATAATATGTGTGTGTGTATATATATATATATACATAAATGAAAAGTAGTGGAAAAATTGCAGTGCATCTTTAGATTTACGGTAGATTATAGAAGCAGTCATCATTATGCAGGTGGGCAGGAAGCAAGGAGTCTTGCATTCCACTAGATGTACTTAACTCTACCTGGTCTTCTTCTGGGCCATGCTTTGCACATGTCCTGACCACTTACAGCGTCAGAACATACTGCATGTAGGCACTCACTATGACCTTACACAGGGCCGGCTCCAGGTTCATGTGGGCCCTTGGGCGATAAATCCCAGTGGGCCCCCATGAGGCATTTTTTTACATTGACATGTCCCCCTGTGGCTCCCACACGGTATAATGACCCCCAGTGGCCCCTATACAGTATAATGACTACTAGTGGCCCTTCACACAGTATAATGACTACTAGTGGCCCTTCACACAGTATAATGAACCCCCAATTCCCCCTCCCCCACTGTATAATGACCACCTGTGGCCCTGCATTCAGAATATTAACCCCCAGTCGCCCCCATTCAGAATAATGACACCCCAGTAGCCCCCACACTGGGGGAATACTGTATGGAGGGGTCTCTGGGGGTCATTATACTGAATGGAGGGTCATTGGGGATCATTATACTAAATGGGGGACACTGGGGGTCATTATACTATGTAAAGGGCCCTCACATTATAATGACCCCACAGTCACCCTCCATTCAGAATAATGACCCCCAGTTGCCCCCACACTGGGGGTTATACTGTATGGAGGGGGCACGAGGGGTCATTATATTTAATAGGGGCTCTGGTGGTCATTATACTAAATGGAGTGTCAATGGGGATCATTATACTAAATGGGGGGCACTGGGAGTCATTATACTGTGTAAGGGGCCCTCACAGTGTGATGAATGACCCCCCAGTGGCCCCCTCACATACCTATCATTGCAGGGGAGCTGGTGGTCCTGTCATTCACTAACCGCAGCTCCCTGCGCTCCTTCTCTCCTCCGCTGCAGCAGTGAGCCAGGCCTGGAGGAGAGAAGGAGATGTGCAGTGATATAGCTAGAACTGACTGGGCCCCACAGCAAATTTTAGTACGCCCCCCTCCCCCCCATGTGTGTTCACATCACGTTTTTCCTATCGGTTTGATGTATACAAATGTGCAGCACTCCACGTTTTTGTATCCTGCAGAGTCAAGTAAAAAATGCATACATTAACGTATATGTTTTTTTACCATGGAACTGTATGGTGAACGGACGCCACTGTACGGCATCAGTCTGAGGCATCTGTTAATGTACGCATTTTTGGTATACATTAAATGGATGGCACAAATGGGATGTGAACCCAGCCCTAGTGTCAGAATAAGCACCAGTACACAGCGGAGCAGCGTGGTGGAGAGGGGAGGCCGCCATGTACTGACAGAGTGCTACCTGGTCCTAGTGGTCAGGGATGAGGGCTATGCTTCCCAAGAATCATTTTCTACAGGGAAATACATGGCACAGTATAATACACTAGAATCTATATACTATAAAGATATTAGCCCTACCCCCAAATAATAATACAATTAGGGGGTCATTTATTATATAAAAATACGTCTATATTAGGCGTATTTCTGACACAGATTGTGGCGCAAAGGTCCTTAGCACCGCAATCTGTATCTTTTCCCGCTCATGCCAGGTCTAAAAAAAGTGGTGTGGGCATGGAAGGGGATACAGTTATGGCCATGCAGTGATAACACCTCCATACAATGATAAAACCACCATACAGTGACTGGATAAAAGGGTGTAAGAGGGCACAGTACAGGGAATGACTATGGGCACTGCACAAGGTGTGGTAAGAGGGCACAATGCAGGGTATAAAAGGGGTACAGTACAGCAGTACAGGGTGGGGGGCACAGTCACATGACCCTGTGACGTTAGAAGGTCCTTATGGTGAATGCTGTTCAGATGCCACCATAATGAGAGGCAGAGGAGTGAGACAGGGGCCCTGGATGGACAGGAGGGGTGGACACAGCAAGTAGGTGGAAGGGGCTCTGACGGGGATTCATACAACAAGTAGTGGCAGGAGGTCTGTGCAGGGCAGCAATAGGAGATAGGAGGGTGAAACAGGAGCTCTGGATACGTGAAGGAGGGAAGGAGACAGCAGGGGCTCCATGAGGATGAGATAGGACAGGATATGTGGGGGGGGGGCAGGTGTCATGGAGACAAACTGCTTAATGAAACAGTAAAACAACTAAATAGAATGAAGCAGCAGCAGATCGAAGAGCCCCCCCCCCCCTTCTGTCCCACAGACAAGATACAGTCACAGTGCAGATTCACTCACAGACTGTCTTCACACTTCTCTGCTCCAGCTCCAGCCCTCAGGTCTCTCTCCTCAGGCAGCATGTCCTGTGTAGAGGGGGCGTGTTCTGAGTCTCTGCAGCTCAGAGGGCCCACCAGAGGGGTACTGCGTAAGTGAAATGACAGCAGTGAGAGCTTCCATCTGTATTGATGGAAGTGCTCATAGCAGCTCAGTGGGCCCCCCCAGGAGCATTGGGCCCCGGCACTTGCCCGGGGATGCCAGGTTATGACGCCGGCCATGACCTTACACTGTGCAATGTCCATTCACAGTGCAGAACGGGCCAAAAAAAGACCAGGCAGCGGCGAGTGAATCTTCAGAGTGGCAACGCCCCATGGAGCAGGAGAGAAGTTTACTTTACTCTGATAGGAATCTGATGTGAGGCTGATGGAGGTTGGGGGTCTGATCTGAGGTTTCATGAAAAATATTTTGTTTCTTATTCTCTTCCTCTAATAATAATAATAACTTGAATACTAATAATAATTGGAAAACTCGGCACAACCCCATTAAGGGCTCTTTCACACTTGCGTTCTTTTCTTCCGGCATAGAATTCCGTCGTCGGGGCTCTATGCCGGAAGAATCCTGATCAGTTTTATCCTAATGCATTCTGAATGGAGAGAAATCCATTCAGGATGCATCAGGATGTCTTCAGTTCCGGACCGGAACGTTTTTTGGCCGGAGAAAATACCGCAGCATGCTGCGCTTTTTGCTCCGGCCAAAAATCCTGAAGACTTGCTGCAAGGCCGGATCCGGAATTAATGCCCAATGAAAGGCATTAATCCGGATCCGGCCTTAAGCTAAACGTCGTTTCGGCGCATTGCTGGATCCAACGTTTAGCTTTTTCGGAATGGTTACCATGGCTGCCGGGACGCTAAAGTCCTGTTTGCCATGGTAAAGTGTAGTGGGGAGCGGGGGAGCAGTATACTTACCGTCCGTGTGGCTCCCGGGGTGCTTCAGAGTGACGTCAGGGCGCCCCACGCGCATGGATGACGTGATCACATGGCACGTCATCCATGCGCATGGGGCGCTCTGACGTCATTCTGGAGCGCCCCGGGAGCCGCACGGACTGTAAGTATACTGCTCCCCCGCTCCCCACTACTACTATGGCAACCAGGACTTTAATAGCATCCTGTCTGCCATAGTAACACTGAACGCATTTTGAAGACGGATCCGTCTTCAAATGCTTTCAGTTCACTTGCGTTTTTCCGGATCCTTGCCCTTTATGCTTTTTGTACAGGGGTCCCTCTTCAAACACTCGAGAATGAAGGCCCCCATTTGCACTGGTCTCCTCCCCCCAGGCCACGGACAACACAAGGGATTCCAGAAAAGTTTAAAGCCTGCTCTTCTTGCACCTCCTTCTCCCCCCAGCCACCATCCTCCTCTAACTCCTTTTCAGACTCCTGCTGACTTTTCTCAGATGAAGTAGCCCCCCCCTGGGAATTTATTCAGCATTGCGACTTTCTCATATTCCTGCTCCTGCTCCTCGACAGCTTGATCAATGACACGATGCAATGCACACTCCAGAAATAAGGTGTAAGGTATGATGTCACTGATGGCGCCCTGGCTTCAACTGACCAGTTTGATCAAATGGCCGCAAAAGTCTGCATGCGTCGCGCATGAGCAGCCACTGGCACGGTGGAAAAAAAACAAGCTCCCCAGAACCTGTCCTGCCGCAGAGTTCGTACAGGTAGTCTTTAACGGCACATTTCTGCTGGAGCAGCCTATCAAGCTGATACAAGGTGGAGTTCCAGCACGTCGGGCAGTCACAAGTCAGACGTCTGACGGGCAAGCGGTGTCGTCGCTGAAAGTAAGATCTTCTAAAATGGGCAGAGATTTTCATGGCCTGCCGCAAAATGTCCTGGACCCTGGGGTATTTGGCAACGAATCGCTGCACGACTAAGTTCAGGATATGTGCCATGCACCGCACGTGTCTCATTTTACCCTGTTTCAGCACTCTCAGCACCGTTGTCGCACACTACTTTACCAACTGTCGAATTGAGTGGGGTTAGCCACTGATCGGCCTGTGACCGCAGAGCTGAAAGCAGTGCAGGACCGATGTGGCTCTTGCCTTCCAGGCACAACAGCCGCAGCAAAGCATGGCAACGTCTCACCTGGCACTACGAGTAGGTTCTGGGAAGCTGGGGGGGGGGTGCAGCGGAGAAGGAGGTAGCAGTGGAAAAGGAGGAGTCAGCCGAGGAGGATATGGAGGATGGAGTAGGAGGAGGATAAGAAGAGGCAGGCCTGCATGCAATCCATGGCGGTAACACCAAATCCACACGGGTGACACGGGTTGCATGCGTGACAGCCGTCAGAAGGTTTACCTAGTTGGCAGTAAAAGTTTTGTACCTTCCCTGCCCGTGTTTGCTAGACCACGCGTCTGTGGTCAGATGTATCTTGGCACCGACACTGTGTTTCAGAGATACATTCACTTGCCACTGAATATGGCCAAATAGCTCTGGGATGCCCTTCTGGGAGAAATATTTCCTTCCGGGGACCTTCCATTGCGTTGTGCCAATGTCCACAATTTTCTAAAGGCCTCCGAGTCCACCAGTTTATATGGCAGTAGATGGCGGGCTATCAGTTCCGAAAAACCAGCGGTCAGCCGTTGGGCAAGAGTGTTATCCGGCGTCATCAACCTTTTACTTTTGAACATTTGGGCCACGGAAGCCTGCCTTTTTGTCAGATGAATGCAACGACGGCATGGTGGAAGGTGGAGTGGAGGACAAATGGGAGGAGAGAGGCGAAGGAGAAGAAGCAGGATGTGGAGCACCAGGAGTGTTGCTTTGTGGGTTCTGACGGTGTTTCTCCCACTGGGCTCGGTGATGGGAGGCCAGGTGCCTTCTTAAGGCAGTCATCCCTAGGTGAATGTTGTGCTTACCGCGACTTAGGCGTTGATAGCACAGGCTGCAGATGGCAACACTATTGTCAGCAGCTGACACCTTAAAAAAAGCCCACACTGCGGAGCCATGTGGCGGCGTCCTGGGAGCGCCAGATGTGACCATGCATGGCGGATGGCTCGCCATATACTGCCTGCTTCTCCACCTTCTCCTCCCTATCTGCTGCTCTGTCTCTACCTCTGAACTCCCCTCCTCTTCCTCTCTTGTGGGCACCCACGTGACGTCCAGCAACACGTTATCATTATCACCTTCACCACCACTGACATTAGAGATCTCGGAGTAGGCAGCAACAGCGGGGACCACCCTCCTTTGGCTGATCTGGGTACTGTCGTCAGACCGCTTTATGGCGGCCGTTGCTACCTCCTCTTCCTCATCCGATGCCAAGAATGGCTGTGCATCAGTAAGGTCTGGGAATACATGGGAAAATAATTCCTCTGTCTCGAGTGGAGGGGCTATGGTAGTGGTGGTGGTGTCTTTGGGGGTGCACACAGCAGAGAGTGAGGAGGGTGTAGATGCAGAGGATGAGGAGAGTGTAGAAGCGAAAGCCTGAGTGAGCCACTCAACCAACTCTGGTGCATCTTTGACGTAATCGCACGCACCTTCTCCAACTTCCCACTTAGGCTCCAGCCTGGTGCACCTCGCCGACCCCGAACACCCCTGCGGAATGACCTTCCTCTTCCTCTGCCTGTCATTTTCAAAAGTACCCTGTGACAAAGTCCCTATAGAAGAGCAGTATTTGTGGAAGCAGGGTTATCGCAGGCCTAAATCAATATTTTGTGGAAGCCGGTATATCAATCCCCTCTATCAGTATTTTGTGGAAACAAGCATATAGAACCCAATAATGAGTATTTGCTGGAAGCCAGTAAATCAAACCCCTTAATCAATATTTGTGGGAAGCTGGTGTATCGCAGGCCTCAATCAATACTTGGTGGAAGCCGGTATATCAATACCCTCTATCAGTATTTTGTGGAAACAGGTATATAGAACCCAATAATGAGTATTTGCTGGAAGCCGGTAAATAAAACCCCTTAATCAATATTTGGTGGAAGCCGGTATATCAACACCCTGTATCAGTATTTTGTGGAAACAGGTATATAGAACCCAATAATGAGTATTTGCTGGAAGCCGGTATATCAAACGCCTTAATCAATATATGGTGGAAGCTGGTGTATTGCAGGCCTCTATCTATATTTGTTGGAAGCTGGTGTATCACACCCCTCAATCAATATTTTGTGGAAGCTGGTATATCACACCCCTCAATCAGTATTTTGTGGAAGCAGGTATATCGCACCCTTTAATCAGTTTTATTGGGGGCAACAGATATATCACTCCAGTTGCAATTAGTTATTCCAATAGCGTTTGTCCCTCTATCTAGCTGCGGTATCTCAGCAGAACTGCACACAGCTGCTGCACAATACAAATGCACTTTAATATACTTTCTATGTTAGAAGGTATATTATAGGTATATCACTCCCTTCAATCAGATTTTTTTTGGGGAAAAAAAGGTATATCACACCAGTTGCAATTAGTTATTCCAATAGCGTTTGTCCCTCTATCTAGCTGCGGTATCTCAGCAGAACCGCACACAACTGCTGCACAATACAAATGATCTATAATATACTTTCTATGTTAGAAGGTATATTATAGGTATATCACACCCCTCTATCAGTTTTTTTGGGGGGGAAACAGGTACATCATACCAGTTGCAATTACTTATTTCAATAGCGTGTGTCCCTCTATCTAGCTGCGGAATCTCAGCAGCACCGCACACAACTGCTGCACAATACAAATGCACTATAATATACTTTCTATGTTAGAAGGTATATTATGGGTATATCACACCCCTTAATCAGATTATTTTTTGGGTGGCAAACAGGTATATTACACCAGTTGCAATTATGGTACTTATTCCAATAGTGTTTGTCCCTCTATCTAGCTGCAGTATCTCAGCAGCACCGCACACACAACTGCTGCACAATACAAATGCACTTTAATATACTTTCTATGTTAGAAGGTATATTATAGGTATATCACACACTTCAATCAGATTTTTTTTTTTGGGGGGGGGGGAAGGTATATAACACGAGTTACAATTAGTTTTTCCAATAGCGTTTGTCCCTCTATCTAGCTGCAGTATCGCAGCAGAACCGCACACAACTGTTGCACAATACAAATGCACTATAATATACTTTCTATGTTAGAAAGTATATTATAAGTATATCACACCCCTCTGTATGACACCTATCGATAGCACACCTATACCAGTCCTTAAAATGACTTTTGTGGCGCTATTAGCTAGCATTTGGTGTCACTAACAGTCTGTCCCTGCTCCACACAGCAACCACTCCCTAAACTGGCAAAAAATAGAATGTAAAATGGCTGCCAGATCGGGTTTATTTATAGAGTAGGGGGTGTGTCACTGTGCTGAAACGTCTCAATTGGTTGTCCTGTCCCACCTGATGGATGTGTTATGGGTCAAAGTTCTGCACAATGCAAATATTATGCAAGAATATGGTGCCGGCGGACATTGCTATATGTTCGCCTGTTCGGCGAACCGTGAACGAGCAAAGTTTGATGCAAAACGACAGCCGGGTGAACCGCAAGGCTATCTCTACTGGTAAGGTCACTGTCAGAAGTGGACACCGTCTATGGAAAAATTACACTGTATGTCACAGATAAATTTTTGAAGCGCACACGCTACACTGCATATGTGGCCCTGGTAGGGTCACTGTCAGAAGCGGACACTGTCTACGGAAAAAGTACACTGGATGTCACAGATATTTTGGGGATATGAGATCTTCCCCACCCCCTCTTATCGGCTGTTACCCCTGAAGACCGGCTGGGCTTAAGCAAATGGTATCAAGTAACTGTGCGTTATGGATCACAACTAACTGTGTTGCTCTGCATTGTTACGAGCATCTTATATGCTGGTGTTGTCGCTTTATTATCCTGCTGATCTGTGATTATACACGTGCACCATATGAATATATATCTCAGTGCGGGCACGAGTAAATTATTTTATATTATCTATGTACAATTGATTTTGTGGTTTTGTTCTAATCTTAAACTTATTTAGTAAGAGTTACATTTTAGGGGTATATTTTTTTCTGTGATATAATTTCACTGTCCGCAGCGGACACCGTCTACGGAAAAAGTACACTGGATATCACTGATATTTTAGGGATGCGCACACTTTACACAGGAGATGTGGCGCAGCTAATCTCACTGTCTGCAGCGGATACCGTCAATTAAAAAAGTATACTGGATGTCACAGATATTTTTTGGATGCGCACACTTTACACAGGAGATGTGGCACGGATAATTTAACTGTCCACAGCGGACACCATCTACGGAAAAAGTACACTGGATGTCACTGATATTTTAGGGATGCGCACACTTTACACAGGAAATGTGGCGCAGCTAATCTCACTGTCCACATCGGACACCGTCTATTGAAAAAGTACACTGGATGTCATAGATATTTTTTGGAAGCGCACCCTTTACACAGGAGATGTGGCGCAGCTAATCTCACTGTCCACATCGGACACCGTCTATTGAAAAAGTACACTGGATGTCATAGATATTTTTTGGATTCGCACACTTTACACAGGAGATGTGGCACGGATAATTTAACTGTCCGCAGCGGACACCATCTACAGAAAAAGTACACTTGATGTCACTGATATTTTAGGGATGCGCACACACTTTAAACAGGAGATGTGGAGCGGATAATTTAACTGTCCGCAGTGGCCTATTACACGGTATTTATCGCAGGATGTGCTAAAAATATATATTGTTGCTGTCACACACAATAGTCCTTACAAGGACTTTTGGGTCTCTGAAACTTTTTGTACAAAAAAATATTCAGTTACACTTTCTACACTCTCTGTCCCTTCCTATGCTCAGCTCTCCCTGACTACGAATGAGCTGAACATGCGTCATCGGGTGCTATATAGCACCCGATGACGCGTTTCGGCCATCCAACATGGCTACTGGCATTACAGTGACGCGCATGTTTATTGGCTGCGTGTCCAGCCGAGCATGCTTGATCATCACTAATAAAGTCCATTTGAAAAAATGATTTTTAGCTAAAAATAAATACAATACAATAATAAAAAAGGCCCTCATAGCCTTAATTTGTGTGTAGCAGGCTGCATGTGTGTATAGCAGAGTTGTATCTGCATGTAGCAGACCTGTATGTGTGTATGGTAGTATTGTGTGTGCATACAGTAGTAAAGCTATGTGTGTACCAGTAATGTGTGTGTTGCAAACAAATACTGAAAAATAATTTAGCAGAACAATAAGCATAGCCGGACACAACAGAGCAATGGAGACACATTAATTTGTATAGGTACATTTAATGAGGTCACCACATGCACAATTGCTGGTTGTTACAATAGTCAGCAGAGGACACAATAAGGGTTAGCTGACCAAAACTATCCCCACCCATGCAACACCCTATAGTTACTGACTTTGATCCTTCCACTTCTGTAAAACACCAGTAAACCACATTACCTTCAAAGAAAACCTAGAAAATATTTTCTGTTGTCTAAACCTGGGATGCGTCTTAGAGTCCACTGCTTCTTATAGTCCGCTGCATCTTATAAAGCTAAAAATACGGTAGATATACTTGTGTGGCTGCTGCCAGGATTCAGTAGCGTAGCTATAGGGGTCATTCTGAGGTTTATTTATTTTGAGTCTGAGCTGAGGTCTGATGGGGGTCTGAACATCTGATATGGGGGTATGAGCATCAATAAGGGGGTCCGAGCATCTGATTTTGGGGTCTAAGCATCGACATGAGGCCTGAAGATAAGGAGGTCTGAGGATCTGATATAAGGGTCTGATCTGATATGGCCGTCTGAGCATCTGATATGGGGGTCTGAGCATCAAAAAGGGGTGCTGAGCATCTGATATAAGGGTCTGAGTATCGACATGGGGGCCTGAGCATCTGATTTGACGGTCTGAGGATCTGATAAGCGAGTCTGAGGATCTGATATGGGGGTGTGAGGATCTGATAAGGGGGTTTGAGGATCTGATATGAGGGTCTGATCTGATATGGGGGGTCTTTGGAATATTTTTGTACTGGTGCACATTATAGGGGGGCATTTTCCTACTGACACTCATTGTAAAAAGGATTGAAACTATTGGAGAAATACAGGGAACATGATTATTAGTATGGGCACTATAGGGGCATTATTACTTTTGGGGCACAAAAGGGACATTACTATTGGTGGCACTGTTAATACTGAGTGCACTCTGGTAGATAGTTAGGAAAGAGAATATCTACATCAGAGAAGACATTACGGGATGTAATAGGTACATGCACAGTTTTCTCCTATATGTTTTATAGTATGTACAGTACAGACCAAAAGTTTGGACACACCTTCTTATTCAAAGAGTTTTCTTTATTTTCATGACTATGAAAATTGTAGATTCAAACTGAAGGCATCAAAACTATGAATTAGCACATGTGGAATTATATACATAACAAACAAGTGTGAAACAACTGAAAATATGTCATATTCTAGGTTCTTCAAAGTAGCCACCTTTTGCTTTGATTACTGCTTTGCACACTCTTGGCATTCTCTTGATGAGCTTCAAGAGGTAGTCACCTGAAATGGTTTTCACTTCATAGGTGTGCCCTGTCAGGTTTAATAAGTGGGATTTCTTGCCTTATAGATGGGGTTGGGACCATCAGTTGCATTGTGGAGAAGTCAGGTGGATACACAGCTGATAGTCCTACTGAATAGACTGTTAGAATTTGTATTATGGCAAGAAAAAAGCAGCTAAGTAAAGAAAAACGAGTGGCAATCATTACTTTAAGAAATGAAGGTCAGTCAGTCAGCCGAAAAATTGGGAAAACTTTGAAAGTAAGGGCTATTTGACCATGAAGGAGAGTGATGGGGTGCTGTGCCAGATGACCTGGCCTCCACAGTCACCGGACCTGAACCCAATCGAGATGGTTTGGGGTGAGCTGGACCGCAGAGTGAAGGCAAAAGGGCCGACAAGTGCTAAGCATCTCTGGGAACTCCTTCAAGACTGTTGGAAGACCATTTCAGGGGACTACCTCTTGAAGCTCATCAAGAGAATGTCAAGAGTGTCGAAAGCAGTAATCAAAGCAAAAGGTGGCTACTTTGAAGAACCTAGAATATGACATATTTTCAGTTGTTTCACACTTGTTTGTTATGTATATAATTCCACATGTGTTAATTCATAGTTTTGATGCCTTCATAGTCATGAAAATAAAGAAAACTCTTTGAATGAGAAGGTGTGTCCAAACTTTTGGTCTGTACTGTATGTAATGATAAGAAAAGGACTTGCAGTTCGCCCAGCGGTTGTTTCACGGCGAACTTTGCGCGTTTGTGATTCGCAGAACATGCAAACATATGGCGATGTCCGCCGGCACCATATTCTTTGCATTGCGCAGAACTTTGACCCATGACTCAACCATCCGGTGGGACAGGACAGCCAATTGAGATGTTTCAACACATGGACACACCCCCAACCCTATAACAGAACCCGATCTGGCAGCAATTTCACATTCTTTGTTTTGCCAGTGTAGGGAGAGGTTTGCTTTGTGAAGCTGGGACAGGCTGTTAGGGACACCAAATGCTAGCTAATACGGCCACAAAAGTCCTTTTAAGGAAAGTATATTATAGTGCATTTGTATTGTGCAGCAGTTGTGTGCGGTTCTGCTGCGATACCACAGCTATATAGTGGGACAAGCGCTATTGGAACAACTATTTGCAATGGGTATGATATACCTGTTGCCCCCAAAAACCTGATTGAGGGGTGTGATATATCTGCTTCCACAAAATAATGATTTAGGGCTACGATATACCTGCTGTCACGATCAGTGTGGGAAAACTCCACACTAAACACAGGAGGGAAGGGGAACAGTAACTGGGTCTGGAAACTAGGGAAGAAACAGGTCACTTCCTAAAAAAACCTAATCTGGGCCCTAACTACCTATTAATATGAATACACCTTGAAGGTAGGAATATTCATATGCTGCATACCTAGGCCTTTATATCCATTTAAGGCCTTGAAATGAGGTTAGGAGCAGAAACAATCCATTCCTCCCCAGATGGACAAATGGAAGTCTCTGTCTCAGGTCCAGATACAAACAAAATGGAAAATAACAAACACAAAACAATACGAACAGACAAGACTTATCTGAAAGTAGAAAACTGGCAACTCGAGAAGCACTACAGTGTACAACTGACCATCTAGTTAGAAGGAAGGAAGAAAATCTATAAACTGCACCTCCAAGAGTGAGAAGCTGCTACTTATGAGAAAGGTAGTTTACCAACAAGCAACACCTGAAGCAAGCGGTGTAGCATTCACCATAAAACAGACACAATAAGATCCACAGTGAACTTGTCAATTTAACCCACGAGTTGCCAGTCTCTCCGATCTCTTAGTACCTGCCATGGGAACGTCCATGACAACAGCTTCCACAAAATACTGATTAAGGGCTGTGATTTACCTGCTTCAACAATATACTGATTAAGGGGATTGATATACCTGCTTCCACCAAATATTGATTGAGACCTGAGATATACCTGCTTCCAAAAAATACTGATTAAGGGGTTTGATATACCAGATTCTACAAAATACAAAATAATGATTGAGGGCTGAGATATAACTGCTTCCAAAAATGACTGATTAAGGGGATTAATATACTTGCTTTCACCAATTATTGATTGAGGCCTATGATATACCTACTTCCATAAAATACTGTTTAAGAGGTTTGATATACCTGCTTCCACCAAATATTGATTGAGGGCTGCCATATACCTGCTTCCACAAAATACTGATTAAGGGATTTGATATACCTATTTCCAACAAATATTGATTGAGGCCTGCGATATACCTGCTTCCACAAAATACAAATTAATGGGATTGATATACTTGTTTCCACCAAATATTGATTGAGGCCTACAAGATACCTACTTCCACAAAATACTAATTAGGGGTTCGATATATCTGTTTCCACCAAATATTGATTGAGGCCTGCGAGATACCTGCTTCCACAAAATACTGATTAAGGTGATTGATATACCTGTTTCCAACAAATAATAATTAAAGGCTGCAAAATACCAGCTTCCACAAAATACTGATTAAGGGTTTCAATATACTTGTTTTCACCAAATATTGATTGAGTCCTGCGATATACCTGCTTTCACAAAATACTGATTAAGTGGTTTGATATACCTGTTTCCACCAAATATAGATTGAGGCCTGTGCTATACCTGCTTCCACAAAATACTGATTGAGGGGTTTGATATACCTGCTTCCAAAAAATACTGAATAAGGGGATTGATATCCCTGTTTCAACCAAATACTGATGGAGGCCTGCGATATACCTGCTTCCACAAAATACTGATTAAGGGGTTTGATATACCTGTTTCCACAAAATATTGATTGAGGCCTTCGATATACCTACTTCCACAAAATAATGATTAAGGGGTTTGATATGTAGTGAGGAACAGAAGTATTTGAACACCCTGCGGTTTTGCAAGTTTTCCCACTTAGAAATCATGGAGGGGTCTTAACCCCTTAAGGACATGGCCATATTTCACCTTAAGGACCAGGCCATTTTTTGCAAATCTGACCAGTGCCACTTTATGTGTGAATAACTTCAAAACGCTTTTACTTTTCCAGGCCATTCTGAGATTGTTTTATCATCACATATTATAATTTATGAGACTGGTAAAATGGAGTAAAAAAAAATC
The DNA here is from genome assembly GCF_014858855.1 of Bufo gargarizans. Taxonomy (NCBI): domain Eukaryota; kingdom Metazoa; phylum Chordata; class Amphibia; order Anura; family Bufonidae; genus Bufo; species Bufo gargarizans. Next base: position 229,879,272 of record NC_058080.1, on the reverse strand, counting down.
TTTTTTATTTAAAAAACAAAACAAATTTATCAAATATTTGGATAAAATAGCAAATTTACAAGTTTCAATTTCTCTACCTCTATATTACATAATATCTCCAAAAATAGTTATTACTTTACATTCCCCATATCTCTACTTCATGTTTGGATCATTTTGGGAATGTAAATTTTATTTTTTGGGGATGTTACAAGCCTTAGAAGTTTAGAAGCAAATCTTGAAATTTTTTAGACATTTTCAAAAACCCACTTTTTAAGGACCAGTTAAGGTCTGAAGTCACTTTGTGAGGCTTACATAATAGAAACCACCCAAAAATGACCCCATTCTAAAAACTACACCCTTGAGGGCTGCAAAAAATATGCTTCCACAATTTTTTTAATTAAAGGGTTTGATATACCTGCTTCCCCCAAATATTGATTGAGGCCTGCGATATACCTGCTTCCACAAAATACTAATTAAAGGGATTGATATACCTGCTATCACCAAATATTGATTGAGGCCTGTGAGAGACCTACTTCCACTAAATATTGATTAAGGGGTTTGATATATCAGCTTCCACCAAATATTGATTGAGGCCAGCAAGATACTTGCTTCCACAAAATATTGATTAAAGGGATTGATATATCTGCTTCTTCCAAATTTTAATTAAGACCTGCAAGATACCTGCTTTCACAAAAAACTGATTAAGGGGATTGATATACCTGCTTCCACCAAATATTGATTGAAGCCTGTGAGATACCTGCTTCCACAAAATATTGATTAAGGGGATTGATATACCTGCTTCCCCCAAATATTAATTGAGGCCTGCGATATACCTGCTTCCACAAAATACTGATTAGGGAGTTTGATATACTTGCTTCCGCCAAATATTAATTAAGGCCTATAATATACCTACTTCCACAATATACTGATTCAGGGGATTGATATACCTGCTATCACCAAATATTGATTGAGGCCTGCGAGATATCTGCTTCCACAAAATACTGATTAAGAGATTGATATACCTGCTTCCACCAAATATTGATTAAGGCCTGTGAGATTAGAGTTGAGCGAACACCTGGATGTTCGGGTTCGAGAAGTTCGGCCGAACATCCCGGAAATGTTCGGGTTCGGGATCCGAACCCGATCCGAACTTCGTCCCGAACCCGAACCCCATTGAAGTCAATGGGGACCCGAACTTTTCGGCACTAAAACGGCTGTAAAACAGCCCAGGAAAGGGCTAGAGGGCTGCAAAAGGCAGCAACATGTAGGTAAATCCCCTGCAAACAAATGTGGATAGGGAAATTAATTAAAATAAAAATTAAATAAATAAAAATTAACCAAAATCAATTGGAGAGAGGTTCCATAGCAGAGAATCTGGCTTCCCGTCACCCACCACTGGAACAGTCCATTCTCAGATATTTAGGCCCCGGCACCCAGGCAGAGGAGAGAGGTCCCGTAACAGAGAATCTGTCTTCATGTCAGCAGAGAATTAGTCTGCATGTCATAGCAGAGAATGAGGCTTCACGTCAGCCACCACTGCAACAGTCCATTGGCATATATTTAGGCCTAGCACACAGGCAGAGGAGAGAGGTCCCGTAACAGAGAATCTGGCTTCATGTCAGCAGAGAATCAGTCTGCATGTCATAGCAGAGAATGAGGCTTCACGTCAGCCACCACTGCAACAGTCCATTGGCATATATTTAGGCCCAGCACACACACAGGCAGAGCAGAGAGGTCCCGTAACAGACGATCTGGCTTCATGTCAGCAGAGAATCAGTCTGCATGTCATAGCAGAGAATCAGGCTTCACGTCAGCCACCACTGCAACAGTCCATTGTCATAAATTTAGGCCCAGCACCCAGGCAGAGGAGAGAGGTCCCGTAACAGACAATCTGGCTTCATGTCAGCAGAGAATTAGTCTGCATGTCATAGCAGAGAATCAGGCTTCATGTCAGCCACCACTGCAACAGTCCATTGGCATATATTTAGGCCTAGCACACAGGCAGAGGAGAGGTTCATTCAACTTTGGGTAGCATCGCAATATAATGGTAAAATGAAAATAAAAATAGGATTGAATGAGGAAGTGCCCTGGAGTCCAATAATATATGGTTATGGGGAGGTAGTTAATGTCTAATCTGGACAAGGGACGGACAGGTCCTGTGGGATCCATGCCTGGTTCATTTTTATGAACGTCAGCTTGTCCACATTGGCTGTAGACAGGCGGCTGCGTTTGTCTGTAATGACGCCCCCTGCCGTGCTGAATACACGTTCAGACAAAACGCTGGCTGCCGGGCAGGCAAGCACCTCCAAGGCATAAAAGGCTAGCTCTGGCCACGTGGACAATTTAGAGACCCAGAAGTTGAATGGGGCCGAACCATCAGTCAGTACGTGGAGGGGTGTGCACACGTACTGTTCCACCATGTTAGTGAAATGTTGCCTCCTGCTAACACGTTGCGTATCAGGTGGTGGTGCAGTTAGCTGTGGCGTGTTGACAAAAGTTTTCCACATCTCTGCCATGCTAACCCTGCCCTCAGAGGAGCTGGCCGTGACACAGCTGCCTTGGCGACCTCTTGCTCCTCCTCTGCCTTGGCCTTGGGCTTCCACTTGTTCCCCTGTGACATTTGGGAATGCTCTCAGTAGCGCGTCTACCAACGTGCGCTTGTACTCGCGCATCTTCCTATCACGCTCCAGTGCAGGAAGTAAGGTGGGCACATTGTCTTTGTAGCGTGGATCCAGCAGGGTGGCAACCCAGTAGTCCGCACAGGTTAAAATGTGGGCAACTCTGCTGTCGTTGCGCAGGCACTGCAGCATGTAGTCGCTCATGTGTGCCAGGCTGCCCAGGGGTAAGGACAAGCTGTCCTCTGTGGGAGGCGTATCGTCATCGTCCTGCCTTTCCCCCCAGCCACGCACCAGTGATGGACCCGAGCTGCGTTGGGTGCCACCCCGCTGTGACCATGCTTCATCCTCATCCTCCTCCACCTCCTCCTCATCCTCGTCCTCCTCGTCCTCCAGTAGTGGGCCCTGGCTGGCCACATTTGTACCTGGCCTCTGCTGTTGCAAAAAACCTCCCTCTGAGTCACTTCGAAGAGACTGGCCTGAAAGTGCTAAAAATGACCCCTCTTCCTCATCCTCCTCCTCCTCCTCCTGGGCCACCTCCTGTTCCATCATCGCCCTAAGTGTTTTCTCAAGGAGACATAGAAGTGGTATTGTAACGCTGATAACGGTGTCATCGCCACTGGCCATGTTGGTGGAGTACTCGAAACAGCGCAACAGGGCACACAGGTCTCGCATGGAGGCCCAGTCATTGGTGGTGAAGTGGTGCTGTTCTGTAGTGCGACTGACCCGTGCGTGCTGCAGCTGAAACTCCACTATGGCCTGCTGCTGCTCGCACAGTCTGTCCAGCATGTGCAAGGTGGAGTTCCACCTGGTGGGCACGTCGCATATGAGGCGGTGAGCGGGAAGGCCGAAGTTACGCTGTAGCGCAGACAGGCGAGCAGCGGCAGGATGTGAACGCCGGAAGCGCGAACAGACGGCCCGCACTTTATGCAGCAGCTCTGACATGTCGGGGTAGTTGTGAATGAACTTCTGCACCACCAAATTCAGCACATGCGCCAAGCAAGGGATGTGCGTCAAATTGGCTAGTCCCAGAGCTGCAACGAGATTTCGCCCATTATCACACACCACCAGGCCGGGCTTGAGGCTCACCGGCAGCAACCACTCGTCGGTCTGTTGTTCAATACCCCGCCACAACTCCTGTGCGGTGTGGGGCCTGTCCCCCAAACATATGAGTTTCAGAATGGCCTGCTGACGTTTACCCCGGGCTGTGCTGAAGTTGGTGGTGAAGGTGTGTGGCTGACTGGATGAGCAGGTGGAAGAAGAGGAGGAGGAAGCCGAGAAGGAGGAGGTGGCAACAGGAGGCAAAGAATGTTGCCCTGCGATCCTTGGCGGCGGCAGGACGTGCGCCAAACAGCTCTCCGCCTGGGGCCCAGCTGCCACTACATTTACCCAGTGTGCAGTTAGGGAGATATAGCGTCCCTGGCCGTGCTTACTGGTCCACGTATCTGTGGTTAGGTGGACCTTGCTACAGATGGCGTTGCGCAGTGCACACTTGATTTTATCGGATACTTGGTTGTGCAGGGAAGGCACGGCTCTCTTGGAGAAGTAGTGCCGGCTGGGAACAACATACTGTGGGACAGCAAGCGACATGAGCTGTTTGAAGCTGTCTGTGTCCACCAGCCTAAATGACAGCATTTCATAGGCCAGTAGTTTAGAAATGCTGGCATTCAGGGCCAGGGATCGAGGGTGGCTAGGTGGGAATTTACGCTTTCTATCAAATGTTTGTGAGATGGAGAGCTGAACGCTGGCGTGTGACATGGTTGAGACGCTTGGTGACGGAGGTGGTGGTGGTGGTGTTGGTGGTACATCCCCTGTTTGCTGGGCGGCAGGTGCCAACGTTCCTCCAGAGGCGGAGGAAGAGGCCGAGGCGGCAGCAGCAGAATAGGCCGAGGCGGCAGCAGCAGAAGAGGTAGCAGGGGGAGCCTGAGTGACTTCCTTGGTTTTAAGGTGTTTACTCCACTGCAGTTCATGCTTTGCATGCAGGTGCCTGGTCATGCAGGTTGTGCTCAGGTTCAGAACGTTAATGCCTCGCTTCAGGCTCTGATGGCACAGCGTGCAAACCACTCGGGTCTTGTCGTCAGCACATTGTTTGAAGAAGTGCCATGCCAGGGAACTCCTTGAAGCTGCCTTTGGGGTGCTCGGTCCCAGATGGCGGCGGTCAGTAGCAGGCGGAGTCTCTTGGCGGCGGGTGTTCTGCTTTTGCCCACTGCTCCCTCTTTTGCTACGCTGTTGGCTCGGTCTCACCACTGCCTCTTCCTCCGAACTGTGAAAGTCAGTGGCACGACCTTCATTCCATGTGGGGTCTAGGACCTCATCGTCCCCTGCATCGTCTTCCACCCAGTCTTGATCCCTGACCTCCTGTTCAGTCTGCACACTGCAGAAAGACGCAGCAGTTGGCACCTGTGTTTCGTCATCATCAGAGACATGCTGAGGTGGTATTCCCATGTCCTCATCATCAGGAAACATAAGTGGTTGTGCGTCAGTGCATTCTATGTCTTTCACCGCTGGGGAAGGGCTAGGTGGATGCCCTTGGGAAACCCTGCCAGCGGAGTCTTCAAACAGCATAAGAGACTGCTGCATAACTTGAGGCTGAGACAGTTTCCCTGGTATGCATGGGGGTGATGTGACAGACTGATGGGGTTGGTTTTCAGGCGCCATCTGTGCGCTTTCTGCAGAAGACTGGGTGGGAGATAATGTGAACGTGCTGGATCCACTGTCGGCCACCCAATTGACTAATGCCTGTACCTGCTCAGGCCTTACCATCCTTAGAACGGCATTGGGCCCCACCATATATCGCTGTAAATTCTGGCGGCTACTGGGACCTGAGGTAGTTGGTACACTAGGACGTGTGGATGTGGCAGAACGGCCACGTCCTCTCCCAGCACCAGAGGGTCCACTAACACCACCACGACCATGTCCACGTCCGCGTCCCTTACTAGATGTTTTTCTCATTGTTATGGTTCACCACAACAACAAATATATTATTTGGCCCAATGTATTGTATTCAAATTCAGCGGGATATAAATTTGAGGCCTAGTATTTAGGCGCTGGGTGACCGGTATGGATTTAGTGACAGAATTAGACTTGGAAATGCACAGAAGCGTGTGTGTGAAGTTATTCTGAATGACCCAATGTGCACCTTGAATATTATATACCCTTTTTGGGATAGATTTCAAATAGCTCTGATATAGCAGGAACCACTAAATTATGAAATTGCTAAATTGGGAATTGTACTTCAACCCAGAACAAAAAATGTGCTTTGACGGGCACTAAATAACTTTCCCAGCTACAACAGTACAGCGGTAACGAGAGATTTAGAGGGATTTAAATTTGAGGCCTAGTATTTAGGCGCTGGGTGACAGGTATGGGTTTAGTGACAGAATTAGACTTGGAAATACACAGTAGCGGGTGTGTGTGAAGTTATTCTGAATGACCCAATGTGCACCTTCAATATTATATACCCTTTTTGGGATAGATTTCAAATAGCTCTGATATAGCAGGAACCACTAAATTATGAAATTGCTAAATTGGGAATTGTACTTCAACCCAGAACAAAAAATGTGCTTTGACGGACACTAAATATCTTGCCCAGCAACAACAGTACAGCGGTGGGTAACGAGAGATTTAGAGGGATTTAAATTTGAGGCCTAGTATTTAGGCGCTGGGTCACCGGTATGGATTTAGTGACAGAATTAGACTTGGAAATGCACAGAAGCGTGTGTGTGAAGTTATTCTGAATGACCCTATGTGCACCTTCAATATTATATACCCTTTTAGGGATAGATTTCAAATAGCTCTGATATAGCAGAAACCACTAAATTATGAAATTGCTAAATTGGGAATTGTACTTCAACCCAGAACAAAAAATGTGCTTTGACGGACACTAAATATCTTGCCCAGCAACAACAGTACAGCGGTGGGTAACGAGAGATTTAGAGGGATTTAAATTTGAGGCCTAGTATTTAGGCGCTGGGTCACCGGTATGGATTTAGTGACAGAATTAGACTTGGAAATGCACAGAAGCGGTGTGTGTGAAGTTATTCTGAATGACCCTATGTGCACCTTCAATATTATATACCCTTTTAGGGATAGATTTCAAATAGCTCTGATATAGCAGAAACCACTAAATTATGAAATTGCTAAATTGGGAATTGTACTTCAACCCAGAACAAAAAATGTGCTTTGACGGACACTAAATATCTTGCCCAGCAACAACAGTACAGCGGTGGGTAACGAGAGATTTAGAGGGATTTAAATTTGAGGCCTAGTATTTAGGCGCTGGGTGACAGGTATGGGTTTAGTGACAGAATTAGACTTGGAAATACACAGTAGCGGGTGTGTGTGAAGTTATTCTGAATGACCCTAATGTGCACCTTCAATATTATATACCCTTTTAGGGATAGATTTCAAATAGCTCTGATATAGCAGGAAACCACTAAATTATGAAATTGCTAAATTGGGAATTGTACTTCAACCCAGAACAAAAAATGTGCTTTGACGGACACTAAATATCTTGCCCAGCAACAACAGTACAGCGGTGGGTAACGAGAGATTTAGAGGGATTTAAATTTGAGGCCTAGTATTTAGGCGCTGGGTCACCGGTATGGATTTAGTGACAGAATTAGACTTGGAAATGCACAGAAGCGTGTGTGTGAAGTTATTCTGAATGACCCTATGTGCACCTTCAATATTATATACCCTTTTAGGGATAGATTTCAAATAGCTCTGATATAGCAGAAACCACTAAATTATGAAATTGCTAAATTGGGAATTGTACTTCAACCCAGAACAAAAAATGTGCTTTGACGGACACTAAATATCTTGCCCAGCAACAACAGTACAGCGGTGGGTAACGAGAGATTTAGAGGGATTTAAATTTGAGGCCTAGTATTTAGGCGCTGGGTCACCGGTATGGATTTAGTGACAGAATTAGACTTGGAAATGCACAGAAGCGTGTGTGTGAAGTTATTCTGAATGACCCTATGTGCACCTTCAATATTATATACCCTTTTAGGGATAGATTTCAAATAGCTCTGATATAGCAGAAACCACTAAATTATGAAATTGCTAAATTGGGAATTGTACTTCAACCCAGAACAAAAAATGTGCTTTGACGGACACTAAATATCTTGCCCAGCAACAACAGTACAGCGGTGGGTAACGAGAGATTTAGAGGGATTTAAATTTGAGGCCTAGTATTTAGGCGCTGGGTGACAGGTATGGGTTTAGTGACAGAATTAGACTTGGAAATACACAGTAGCGGGTGTGTGTGAAGTTATTCTGAATGACCCAATGTGCACCTTCAATATTATATACCCTTTTTGGGATAGATTTCAAATAGCTCTGATATAGCAGGAACCACTAAATTATGAAATTGCTAAATTGGGAATTGTATTTCAACCCAGAACAAGAAATGTGCTTGAACGGACACTAAATAACTCGCCCAGCTACAGCACTAGGGACAGATTTAGCTGGATATAAATTTGAGGCCTAGTATTTAGGCGCTGGGTGACCGGTATGGATTTAGTGACAGAATTAGACTGGGATATGGCCAAAAAATGAACAGACTATTGCTGGTTAAATGCACTTGGTGTGACAGCTTCACCCTGATGTAGGCTTTAGCCAAAAAACAACCACACCATTGAGGGTTAAATGCACTTGGTGACAGGCGCAGCTTGCCCCTGATTTTGTATATGGCCAAAAAATGAACAGACTATTGCTGGTTAAATGCACTTGGTGTGACAGCTTCACCCTGATGTAGGCTTTAGCCAAAAAACAACCACACCATTGAGGGTTAAATGCACTTGGTGACAGGCGCAGCTTGCCCCTGATTTTGTATATGGCCAAAAAATGAACAGACTATTGCTGGTTAAATGCACTTGGTGTGACAGCTTCACCCTGATGTAGGCTTTAGCCAAAAAACAACCACACCATTGAGGGTTAAATGCACTTGGTGACAGGCGCAGCTTGCCCCTGATTTTGTATATGGCCAAAAAATGAACAGACTATTGCTGGTTAAATGCACTTGGTGTGACAGCTTCACCCTGATGTAGGCTTTAGCCAAAAAACAACCACACCATTGAGGGTTAAATGCACTTGGTCGCAGCTTGTGCTGGCGCACCACAAGACACAAAATGGCCGCCGATCACCCCAGAAAAATGAGACTGACAAACGGTCTGTGCAGCCTAAAAACAGTGAGCAATTGAGGATCAGCAGCTCAATGATCCACAGCTGCAGATCGATCAGTTAATCAAGTCCTTTGGAGGAGTTAATCTGCCTAATCTCGCCCTACTGTCGCAGCCGCAACCTCTCCCTACGCTAATCAGAGCAGAGTGACGGGCGGCGCTATGTGACTCCAGCTTAAATAGAGGCTGGGTCACATGGTGCTCTGGCCAATCACAGCCATGCCAATAGTAGGCATGGCTGTGATGGCCTCTTGGGGCAAGTAGTATGACGCTTGTTGATTGGCTGCTTTGCAGCCTTTCAAAAAGCGCCAAGAAAGCGTCACAAAAGCGCGAAGAAAGCGACGAACACCGAACCCGAACCCGGACTTTTACGAAAATGTCCGGGTTCGGGTCCGTGTCACGGACACCCCAAAATTCGGTACGAACCCGAACTATACAGTTCGAGTTCGCTCATCCCTATGTGAGATACCTGCTTCCACAAAATATTGATTAAGGGGTTTGATATACCAGCTTCCACCAAATATTGATTGAAGCCAGCGAGACACCTGCTTCCACAAAATACTGATTACACTGCGTTTTGGGTGGAGTGCGAGCAAAGGTGACACTAATACTATTATAGATCTGACTGTGATCAGTTCTGATCACTTACAGATACTATAACAGTACAAATGATGATTAGCGATACGCTAATCAGCGAATCAGTGACTGCGGTGCGGTGGGCTGGGCGCTAAACGATCGCTAACTACCTAAGGGGCCTAAACTATCCTAAAACTATCAGTCAATACCAGTGGGAAAAAAAAGTGACAGTTTACACTGATCACTTTTTTCCCTTTTACTAGGTGATTGACAGGGGCGATCAAGGGGTGATCAAGGGGTTAATTGGGGTGATTAGGGGGTGATCTGGGGCTAAGTGTAGTGTTTGGTGTGTACTCACTGTGATGTAGGAGCAGAGAAGCCATTTAACACAATATATTTAAAAATATAATGTGTTAGATGTAGGGATGAGCGAACTCGAACTGTATAGTTCGGGTTCGTACCGAATTTTGGGGTGTCCGTGACACGGACCCGAACCCGGACATTTTCGTAAAAGTCCGGGTTCGGGTTCGGTGTCCGTCGCTTTCTTCGCGCTTTTGTGACGCTTTCTTGGCGCTTTTTGAAAGGCTGCAAAGCAGCCAATCAACAAGCGTCATACTACTTGCCCCAAGAGGCCATCACAGCCATGCCTACTATTGGCATGGCTGTGATTGGCCAGAGCACCATGTGACCCAGCCTCTATTTAAGCTGGAGTCACATAGCGCCGCCCGTCACTCTGCTCTGATTAGCGTAGGGAGAGGTTGCGGCTGCGACAGTAGGGCGAGATTAGGCAGATTAACTCCTCCAAAGGACTTGATTAACTGATCGATCTGCAGCTGTGGATCATTGAGCTGCTGATCCTCAATTGCTCACTGTTTTTAGGCTGCCCAGACCGTTTGTCAGTCACATTTTTCTGGGGTGATCGGCGGCCATTTTGTGTCTTGTGGTGCGCCAGCACAAGCTGCGACCAAGTGCATTTAACCCTCAATGGTGTGGTTGTTTTTTGGCTAAAGCCTACATCAGGGTGAAGCTGTCACACCAAGTGCATTTAACCAGCAATAGTCTGTTTATTTTTTGGCCATATACTACATCAGGGGCAAGCTGCGCCTGTCACCAAGTGCATTTAACCCTCAATGGTGCGTTTGTTTTTTGGCTAAAGCCTACATCAGGGTGAAGCTGTCACACCAAGTGCATTTAACCAGCAATAGTCTGTTTATTTTTTGGCCATATACTACATCAGGGGCAAGCTGCGCCCGTCACCAAGTGCATTTAACCCTCAGTAGTGTGGTTGGTCAAGCTATCACACCAAGTGCATTTAACCAGCAATAGTCTGTTCATTTTTTGGCCATATACTAAATCAGGGGCAAGCTGCGCCCGTCACCAAGTGCATTTAACCAGCAATAGTCTGTTCATTTTTTGGCCATATACTACATCAGGGGCAAGCTGCGCCCGTCACCAAGTGCATTTAACCCTCAGTAGTGTGGTTGGTCAAGCTGTGACACCAAGTGCATTTAACCAGCAATAGTCTGTTCATTTTTTGGCCATATACTACATCAGGGGCAAGCTGCGCCCATCACCAAGTGCATTTAACCAGCAATAGTGTGGTTATTTTTTGGCCATATCCCAGTCTAATTCTGTCACTAAATCCATACCGGTCACCCAGCGCCTAAATACTAGGCCTCAAATTTATATCCCGCTAAATCTCTCGTTACCGCTGTCCTGTTGTGGCTGGGAAAGTTATTTAGTGTCCGTCAAAGCACATTTTTGTTCTGGGTTGAAATACAATTCCCAATTTAGCAATTTAAAAATTTAGTGGTTTCTGCTGTATCAGAGCTATTTGAAATCTATCCCTAAAAGGGTATATAATATTCAAGGTGCACATTGGGTCATTCAGAATAACTTCACACACACCCGCTACTGTGTATTTCCAAGTCTAATTCTGTCACTAAACCCATACCTGTCACCCAGCGCCTAAATACTAGGCCTCAAATTTATATCCCTCTAAATCTCTCGTTACCACCGCTGTACTGTTGTAGCTGGGCAAGAGTTATTTAGTGTCCGTCAAAGCACATTTTTGTTCTGGGTTGAAGTACAATTCCCAATTTAGCAATTTCATAATTTAGTGGTTTCTGCTATATCAGAGCTATTTGAAATCTATCCCTAAAAGGGTATATAATATTGAAGGTGCACATAGGGTCATTCAGAATAACTTCACACACACCCGCTACTGTGTATTTCCAAGTCTAATTCTGTCACTAAACCCATACCTGTCACCCAGCGCCTAAATACTAGGCCTCAAATTTATATCCCGCTAAATCTCTCGTTACCGCTGTACTGTTGTAGCTGGGCAAGTTATTTAGTGTCCGTCAAAGCACATTTTTGTTCTGGGTTGAAATACAATTCCCAATTTAGCAATTTCATAATTTAGTGGTTTCTGCTATATCAGAGCTATTTGAAATCTATCCCTAAAAGGGTATATAATATTGAAGGTGCACATAGGGTCATTCAGAATAACTTCACACACACCCGCTACTGTGTATTTCCAAGTCTAATTCTGTCACTAAACCCATACCTGTCACCCAGCGCCTAAATACTAGGCCTCAAATTTATATCCCGCTAAATCTCTCGTTACCGCTGTACTGTTGTAGCTGGGCAGAGTTATTTAGTGTCCGTCAAAGCACATTTTTTGTTCTGGGTTGAAAGTACAATTCCCAATTTAGCAATTTCATAATTTAGTGGTTTCTGCTATATCAGAGCTATTTGAAATCTATCCCTAAAAGGGTATATAATATTCAAGGTGCACATTGGGTCATTCAGAATAACTTCACACACACCCGCTACTGTGTATTTCCAAGTCTAATTCTGTCACTAAACCCATACCTGTCACCCAGCGCCTAAATACTAGGCCTCAAATTTATATCCCTCTAAATCTCTCGTTACCCGCTGTACTGTTGTAGCTGGGCAGAGTTATTTAGTGTCCGTCAAAGCACATTTTTGTTCTGGGTTGAAGTACAATTCCCAATTTAGCAATTTCATAATTTAGTGGTTTCTGCTATATCAGAGCTATTTGAAATCTATCCCTAAAAGGGTATATAATATTGAAGGTGCACATAGGGTCATTCAGAATAACTTCACACACACCCGCTACTGTGTATTTCCAAGTCTAATTCTGTCACTAAACCCATACCTGTCACCCAGCGCCTAAATACTAGGCCTCAAATTTATATCCCTCTAAATCTCTCGTTACCACCGCTGTACTGTTGTAGCTGGGCAAGAGTATTTAGTGTCCGTCAAAGCACATTTTTGTTCTGGGTTGAAAGTACAATTCCCAATTTAGCAATTTCATAATTTAGTGGTTTCTGCTATATCAGAGCTATTTGAAATCTATCCCTAAAAGGGTATATAATATTCAAGGTGCACATTGGGTCATTCAGAATAACTTCACACACACCCGCTACTGTGTATTTCCAAGTCTAATTCTGTCACTAAACCCATACCTGTCACCCAGCGCCTAAATACTAGGCCTCAAATTTATATCCTGCTAAATCTCTCGTTACCGCTGTACTGTTGTGGCTGGGCAAGATTATTTAGTGTCCGTCAAAGCACATTTTTTGTTCTGGGTTGAAAGTACAATTCCCAATTTAGCAATTTCATAATTTAGTGGTTTCTGCTATATCAGAGCTATTTGAAATCTATCCCTAAAAGGGTATATAATATTCAAGGTGCACATTGGGTCATTCAGAATAACTTCACACACACCCGCTACTGTGTATTTCCAAGTCTAATTCTGTCACTAAACCCATACCTGTCACCCAGCGCCTAAATACTAGGCCTCAAATTTATATCCCTGCTAAATCTCTCGTTACCGCTGTCCTGTTGTGGCTGGGAAAGTTATTTAGTGTCCGTCAAAGCACATTTTTTGTTCTGGGTTGAAAGTACAATTCCCAATTTAGCAATTTCATAATTTAGTGGTTTCTGCTATATCAGAGCTATTTGAAATCTATCCCTAAAAGGGTATATAATATTCAAGGTGCACATTGGGTCATTCAGAATAACTTCACACACACCCGCTACTGTGTATTTCCAAGTCTAATTCTGTCACTAAACCCATACCTGTCACCCAGCGCCTAAATACTAGGCCTCAAATTTATATCCCTGCTAAATCTCTCGTTACCGCTGTCCTGTTGTGGCTGGGAAAGTTATTTAGTGTCCGTCAAAGCACATTTTTTGTTCTGGGTTGAAATACAATTCCCAATTTAGCAATTTCATAATTTAGTGGTTTCTGCTATATCAGAGCTATTTGAAATCTATCCCTAAAAGGGTATATAATATTCAAGGTGCACATTGGGTCATTCAGAATAACTTCACACACACACGCTTCTGTGCATTTCCAAGTCTAATTCTGTCACTAAATCCATACCGGTCACCCAGCGCCTAAATACTAGGCCTCAAATTTATATCCCGCTGAATTTGAATACAATACATTGGGCCAAATAATATATTTGTTGTTGTGGTGAACCATAACAATGAGAAAAACATCTAGTAAGGGACGCGGACGTGGACATGGTCGTGGTGGTGTTAGTGGACCCTCTGGTGCTGGGAGAGGACGTGGCCGTTCTGCCACATCCACACGTCCTAGTGTACCAACTACCTCAGGTCCCAGTAGCCGCCAGAATTTACAGCGATATATGGTGGGGCCCAATGCCGTTCTAAGGATGGTAAGGCCTGAGCAGGTACAGGCATTAGTCAATTGGGTGGCCGACAGTGGATCCAGCACGTTCACATTATCTCCCACCCAGTCTTCTGCAGAAAGCGCACAGATGGCGCCTGAAAACCAACCCCATCAGTCTGTCACATCACCCCCATGCATACCAGGGAAACTGTCTCAGCCTCAAGTTATGCAGCAGTCTCTTATGCTGTTTGAAGACTCCGCTGGCAGGGTTTCCCAAGGGCATCCACCTAGCCCTTCCCCAGCGGTGAAAGACATAGAATGCACTGACGCACAACCACTTATGTTTCCTGATGATGAGGACATGGGAATACCACCTCAGCATGTCTCTGATGATGACGAAACACAGGTGCCAACTGCTGCGTCTTTCTGCAGTGTGCAGACTGAACAGGAGGTCAGGGATCAAGACTGGGTGGAAGACGATGCAGGGGACGATGAGGTCCTAGACCCCACATGGAATGAAGGTCGTGCCACTGACTTTCACAGTTCGGAGGAAGAGGCAGTGGTGAGACCGAGCCAACAGCGTAGCAAAAGAGGGAGCAGTGGGCAAAAGCAGAACACCCGCCGCCAAGAGACTCCGCCTGCTACTGACCGCCGCCATCTGGGACCGAGCACCCCAAAGGCAGCTTCAAGGAGTTCCCTGGCATGGCACTTCTTCAAACAATGTGCTGACGACAAGACCCGAGTGGTTTGCACGCTGTGCCATCAGAGCCTGAAGCGAGGCATTAACGTTCTGAACCTGAGCACAACCTGCATGACCAGGCACCTGCATGCAAAGCATGAACTGCAGTGGAGTAAACACCTTAAAACCAAGGAAGTCACTCAGGCTCCCCCTGCTACCTCTTCTGCTGCTGCCGCCTCGGCCTATTCTGCTGCTGCCGCCTCGGCCTCTTCCTCCGCCTCTGGAGGAACGTTGGCACCTGCCGCCCAGCAAACAGGGGATGTACCACCAACACCACCACCACCACCTCCGTCACCAAGCGTCTCAACCATGTCACACGCCAGCGTTCAGCTCTCCATCTCACAAACATTTGATAGAAAGCGTAAATTCCCACCTAGCCACCCTCGATCCCTGGCCCTGAATGCCAGCATTTCTAAACTACTGGCCTATGAAATGCTGTCATTTAGGCTGGTGGACACAGACAGCTTCAAACAGCTCATGTCGCTTGCTGTCCCACAGTATGTTGTTCCCAGCCGGCACTACTTCTCCAAGAGAGCCGTGCCTTCCCTGCACAACCAAGTATCCGATAAAATCAAGTGTGCACTGCGCAACGCCATCTGTAGCAAGGTCCACCTAACCACAGATACGTGGACCAGTAAGCACGGCCAGGGACGCTATATCTCCCTAACTGCACACTGGGTAAATGTAGTGGCAGCTGGGCCCCAGGCGGAGAGCTGTTTGGCGCACGTCCTTCCGCCGCCAAGGATCGCAGGGCAACATTCTTTGCCTCCTGTTGCCACCTCCTCCTTCTCGGCTTCCTCCTCCTCTTCTTCCACCTGCTCATCCAGTCAGCCACACACCTTCACCACCAACTTCAGCACAGCCCGGGGTAAACGTCAGCAGGCCATTCTGAAACTCATATGTTTGGGGGACAGGCCCCACACCGCACAGGAGTTGTGGCGGGGTATTGAACAACAGACCGACGAGTGGTTGCTGCCGGTGAGCCTCAAGCCCGGCCTGGTGGTGTGTGATAATGGGCGAAATCTCGTTGCAGCTCTGGGACTAGCCAATTTGACGCACATCCCTTGCTTGGCGCATGTGCTGAATTTGGTGGTGCAGAAGTTCATTCACAACTACCCCGACATGTCAGAGCTGCTGCATAAAGTGCGGGCCGTCTGTTCGCGCTTCCGGCGTTCACATCCTGCTGCTGCTCGCCTGTCTGCGCTACAGCGTAACTTCGGCCTTCCCGCTCACCGCCTCATATGCGACGTGCCCACCAGGTGGAACTCCACCTTGCACATGCTGGACAGACTGTGCGAGCAGCAGCAGGCCATAGTGGAGTTTCAGCTGCAGCACGCACGGGTCAGTCGCACTACAGAACAGCACCACTTCACCACCAATGACTGGGCCTCCATGCGAGACCTGTGTGCCCTGTTGCGCTGTTTCGAGTACTCCACCAACATGGCCAGTGGCGATGACACCGTTATCAGCGTTACAATACCACTTCTATGTCTCCTTGAGAAAACACTTAGGGCGATGATGGAAGAGGAGGTGGCCCAGGAGGAGGAGGAGGAGGAGGAGGAAGAGGGGTCATTTTTAGCACTTTCAGGCCAGTCTCTTCGAAGTGACTCAGAGGGAGGTTTTTGGCAACAGCAGAGGCCAGGTACAAATGTGGCCAGCCAGGGCCCACTACTGGAGGACGAGGAGGACGAGGATGAGGAGGAGGTGGAGGAGGATGAGGATGAAGCATGGTCACAGCGGGGTGGCACCCAACGCAGCTCGGGTCCATCACTGGTGCGTGGCTGGGGGGAAAGGCAGGACGATGACGATACGCCTCCCACAGAGGACAGCTTGTCCTTACCCCTGGGCAGCCTGGCACACATGAGCGACTACATGCTGCAGTGCCTGCGCAACGACAGCAGAGTTGCCCACATTTTAACCTGTGCGGACTACTGGGTTGCCACCCTGCTGGATCCACGCTACAAAGACAATGTGCCCACCTTACTTCCTGCACTGGAGCGTGATAGGAAGATGCGCGAGTACAAGCGCACGTTGGTAGACGCGCTACTGAGAGCATTCCCAAATGTCACAGGGGAACAAGTGGAAGCCCAAGGCCAAGGCAGAGGAGGAGCAAGAGGTCGCCAAGGCAGCTGTGTCACGGCCAGCTCCTCTGAGGGCAGGGTTAGCATGGCAGAGATGTGGAAAACTTTTGTCAACACGCCACAGCTAACTGCACCACCACCTGATACGCAACGTGTTAGCAGGAGGCAACATTTCACTAACATGGTGGAACAGTACGTGTGCACACCCCTCCACGTACTGACTGATGGTTCGGCCCCATTCAACTTCTGGGTCTCTAAATTGTCCACGTGGCCAGAGCTAGCCTTTTATGCCTTGGAGGTGCTGGCCTGCCCGGCAGCCAGCGTTTTGTCTGAACGTGTATTCAGCACGGCAGGGGGCGTCATTACAGACAAACGCAGCCGCCTGTCTACAGCCAATGTGGACAAGCTGACGTTCATAAAAATGAACCAGGCATGGATCCCACAGGACCTGTCCGTCCCTTGTCCAGATTAGACATTAACTACCTCCCCATAACCATATATTATTGGACTCCAGGGCACTTCCTCATTCAATCCTATTTTTATTTTCATTTTACCATTATATTGCGAGGCTACCCAAAGTTGAATGAACCTCTCCTCTGCCTGTGTGCTAGGCCTAAATATATGCCAATGGACTGTTGCAGTGGTGGCTGACATGAAGCCTGATTCTCTGCTATGACATGCAGACTAATTCTCTGCTGACATGAAGCCAGATTGTCTGTTACGGGACCTCTCTCCTCTGCCTGGGTGCTGGGCCTAAATTTATGACAATGGACTGTTGCAGTGGTGGCTGACGTGAAGCCTGATTCTCTGCTATGACATGCAGACTGATTCTCTGCTGACATGAAGCCAGATTGTCTGTTACGGGACCTCTCTGCTCTGCCTGTGTGCTAGGCCTAAATATATGCCAATGGACTGTTGCAGTGGTGGCTGACGTGAAGCCTCATTCTCTGCTATGACATGCAGACTGATTCTCTGCTGACATGAAGCCAGTTCGTCTGTTACGGGACCTCTCTGCTCTGCCTGTGTGCTAGGCCTAAATATATGCCAATGGACTGTTGCAGTGGTGGGTGACGTGAAGCCTCATTCTCTGCTATGACATGCAGACTGATTCTCTGCTGTCATGAAGCCAGATTGTCTGTTACGGGACCTCTCTGCTCTGCCTGTGTGCTAGGCCTAAATATATGCCAATGGACTGTTGCAGTGGTGGGTGACGTGAAGCCTCATTCTCTGCTATGACATGCAGACTGATTCTCTGCTGACATGAAGCCAGATTGTCTGTTACGGGACCTCTCTCCTCTGCCTGTGTGCTAGGCCTAAATATATGCCAATGGACTGTTGCAGTGGTGGCTGACGTGAAGCCTCATTCTCTGCTATGACATGCAGACTGATTCTCTGCTGACATGAAGCCAGATTCGTCTGTTACGGGACCTCTCTGCTCTGCCTGTGTGCTAGGCCTAAATATATGCCAATGGACTGTTGCAGTGGTGGGTGACGTGAAGCCTCATTCTCTGCTATGACATGCAGACTGATTCTCTGCTGACATGAAGCCAGATTGTCTGTTACGGGACCTCTCTGCTCTGCCTGTGTGCTAGGCCTAAATATATGCCAATGGACTGTTGCAGTGGTGGGTGACGTGAAGCCTCATTCTCTGCTATGACATGCAGACTGATTCTCTGCTGACATGAAGCCAGATTCTCTGTTACGGGACCTCTCTCCTCTGCCTGTGTGTGCTGGGCCTAAATATATGCCAATGGACTGTTGCAGTGGTGGCTGACGTGAAGCCTCATTCTCTGCTATGACATGCAGACTGATTCTCTGCTGACATGAAGCCAGATTCTCTGTTACGGGACCTCTCTCCTCTGCCTGTGTGTGCTGGGCCTAAATATATGCCAATGGACTGTTGCAGTGGTGGCTGACGTGAAGCCTCATTCTCTGCTATGACATGCAGACTGATTCTCTGCTGACATGAAGCCAGATTCTCTGTTACGGGACCTCTCTCCTCTGCCTGTGTGTGCTGGGCCTAAATATATGCCAATGGACTGTTGCAGTGGTGGCTGACGTGAAGCCTCATTCTCTGCTATGACATGCAGACTAATTCTCTGCTGACATGAAGACAGATTCTCTGTTACGGGACCTCTCTCCTCTGCCTGGGTGCTGGGCCTAAATATATGCCAATGGACTGTTGCAGTGGTGGCTGACGTGAAGCCTCATTCTCTGCTATGACATGCAGACTAATTCTCTGCTGACATGAAGACAGATTCTCTGTTACGGGACCTCTCTCCTCTGCCTGGGTGCTGGGCCTAAATATATGCCAATGGACTGTTGCAGTGGTGGCTGACGTGAAGCCTCATTCTCTGCTATGACATGCAGACTAATTCTCTGCTGACATGAAGACAGATTCTCTGTTACGGGACCTCTCTCCTCTGCCTGTGTGTGCTGGGCCTAAATATATGCCAATGGACTGTTGCAGTGGTGGCTGACGTGAAGCCTCATTCTCTGCTATGACATGCAGACTGATTCTCTGCTGACATGAAGCCAGATTCTCTGTTACGGGACCTCTCTCCTCTGCCTGTGTGTGTGCTGGGCCTAAATATATGCCAATGGACTGTTGCAGTGGTGGCTGACGTGAAGCCTCATTCTCTGCTATGACATGCAGACTGATTCTCTGCTGACATGAAGCCAGATTCTCTGTTACGGGACCTCTCTCCTCTGCCTGTGTGTGTGCTGGGCCTAAATATATGCCAATGGACTGTTGCAGTGGTGGCTGACGTGAAGCCTCATTCTCTGCTATGACATGCAGACTAATTCTCTGCTGACATGAAGACAGATTCTCTGTTACGGGACCTCCCTCCTCTGCCTGGGTGCTGGGCCTAAATATATGCCAATGGACTGTTGCAGTGGTGGCTGACGTGAAGCCTCATTCTCTGCTATGACATGCAGACTAATTCTCTGCTGACATGAAGACAGATTCTCTGTTACGGGACCTCTCTCCTCTGCCTGGGTGCCGGGGCCTAAATATCTGAGAATGGACTGTTCCAGTGGTGGGTGACGGGAAGCCAGATTCTCTGCTATGGAACCTCTCTCCAATTGATTTTGGTTAATTTTTATTTATTTAATTTTTATTTTAATTCATTTCCCTATCCACATTTGTTTGCAGGGGATTTACCTACATGTTGCTGCCTTTTGCAGCCCTCTAGCTCTTTCCTGGGCTGTTTTACAGCCTTTTTAGTGCCGAAAAGTTCGGGTCCCCATTGACTTCAATGGGGTTCGGGTTCGGGACGAAGTTCGGATCGGGTTCGGATCCCGAACCCGAACATTTCCGGGATGTTCAGCCGAACTTCTCGAACCCGAACATCCAGGTGTTCGCTCAACTCTAGTTAGATGGCTTTTGATTTGATTTTTTGAAAATCATCAGCCTGCCAGCGACGATCATTGGCTGGCAGGCTGATGACAAAATTGTGCTTAACTTTTGCCGGCCCGTGATGCGCATGCGCGGGTTGGCTCTGACCGAAATCTCGTGTCTCGCGAGATGGCGCGCTGGCGCGTCCAGGAGGAATTACAGGGCCGCCGCAAAGACGCATCCCTGCGTGTGGCAGTCCTGAGGAGGTTAATATACCTGCTTCCACCAAATATTGATTGAGGCCTACGAGATCCCTGCTTCCGTAAAATACTGATTAAGGGGTTTGAAATACCTACTTCCACCAAATAATGATTGAGGGCTGCGATATACCTGCTTCCACAAAATATTGATTAAGGGGTTCGATATACCTGTTTCCACCAAATATTGATTTAGTCCTGCGATATACCTGCTTCCACAAAAGACTGATTAAGGGGTTTGAATATCTGTTTCCACTAAATATTGATTGAGGCCTGCGATATACCTGCCTCCACAAAATACTGGTTAAGAGGATTGATATACCTGCTTCCACCAAATATTGATTGAGGCCTGCGAGATACCTGCTTTTACAATATACTAATTGAGGGGTTTGATTTACCTTCTTCCACAAAATTCTGATTGAGACCTGCAATTTACCTTCTTCTTCAAAATAATGATAAAGGGGTTCGATATACCTGTTTCCACCAAATATTGATTGAGGCCTGCGATATACCTGTTTCCACAAATACTGCTCTTCTCTATGGACTTAGGCACAGGGTCATTTTGAAAATGACAGGCAGGCCATTCCGCAGGGGTGGTATGGGTCGGGCAGGTGCACCAATTCAGAGCCTAATTGTGAAGTTGGAGTACGCACGTACGATTACTTCAAAGGACGCACCAGAGTTGGTTGAGTGGGTCATTCAACCTTCCACTTCTGCACCCTCATCCTCTGTATCTGCACCCTCCTTACTCTCTGCTGTGTGCACCCCGAAAGACACCACCCCCACCATAGCACCTCCACTCGAGTCAGAGGAATTATTTTCCCATCCATTCCCAGAACTTACCGATGCACAGTCATTCTTGACATCGGATAAGGAACAGGAGGTAGCAACAGGCGCCACCCAGCGGTCTGACAACAGTACCCAGATCAGCCCAAGGAGGGAGGTCCCAGCTGTTGCTGCCTACTCCAAGATCTCAAATGTCAGTGGGGTGAAAGTAAGAAGATGATGACATTTCGATGGAAGTCACGTGGGTCCTCGCAAGAAAGGAAGAGGAGAGGAGTTTAGAGAGAGAGACGGAGCATCAGAGAGGGAGGAGAAGGAGGAGAAGCAGGCAGAGCTTGCAGGGAACAGGAGGCAAAAAGTAGACTGCAAATGTATCTGGAGCGAGCCATCCACCATGCACGGTCACTTTTGGCACTCCTAGGACGCTGGCACATGGCTCCGCAGTGTGGGCTTTATTTAACATGTCAGCTGCTGACAATAGTGTTGCCATCTGAAGTCTATTCTGTCAACGCATAAGTCGCGGTATGCCCATCACTCACCTAAGGATGACCGCCATAAGAAGGTACCTGGCTTCCCATCACCGAGCCAAGTGTGAGCAACGCCATCAAAACCCACAAAGCCACACCCCCGGCGCTCCACATCCTGCCTCTTCTCCTTTTCCTCTCTCCTCCCATTTGTTCTCCACTCCACCTTCCACTGTGCCGTTGTTGCATTCATCTGGCAGAAGGCAGACTTTCATAACCCAAATGTTCGAGCGTAAAAAGTTGATGACGCCGAATAACCCTCTTGCCCAATGGCTGACCGATGGCTTGTCGGAACTGCTAGCTCGCCAACTACTGCCATATAAACTGGTGTACATGGAGGCCTTTAGAAAATTTGTGTAATGACCGGCGTCACGCAAAGGGAGGGAAAAGGGAAGGCCCTGCCCAAGGGAGAGGGAAAGTTGGTGACCCCTGACTCACCTTGCGGTTGGCACCTGACTGCCCTGACGTTCCTAGACGGGTTCCTCACCCGTACGCCGATCACGTGCCTAAACCTTGGCTTTCCCTAAGATGAGCCCTAGGTAGTGAACGGGGTGGTGGGATCACTAGTCCGCACCACTGACACTAAGAGGAAAACACCAAGGAGAGGACAGACAATACAGACAAACATATAATCCCAGGTGGGCGACAACAGCAGACCACAAAGGCCCAACAGGGATCCGGAGGGTAACGTTCTGGAAAAACAACCAGGAAACGCAGCAACAGTGGGTCAGTATAGAAGTCCAGGCAGGAAGCTCTATATCTGGCAACCAGAGAAGTGTGAGAGGGGAATATAAGGAGGTTGGGAGTGCTAAGGAACAGCTGAGGAGAAGGAGCTACGGATCCCTGAGTGAGCCAAAAAGGATTGCAAAGCAAACCCAGAAAGCTACCATAAAGAAACAGCCCTATCTTTCTACATAGAGCGCACAGCCAACCGCTGCGACTTCCTGACCCCGGGTATAACGGAGTCAGGCGTGGTTCTTGACACCCTCGTGACAATTTGTGGCCATTGGCACACTGCAATGGAAAGTCCCCAGAATGAAATATTTCTCCCAGAAGGGCATCCCAGAGCTATATGGCCACATTCAGTGGCAATTGAATATAAATCTCTGGCACACAGTGTCGGTGCCAAGATACATCTGACCACAGACACGTGGTCTAGCAAACAGTGAAGGTACATAACTTTTACTGCCCACTGGCTCAACCTTCTGAAGGCCGTCAAGCATCTAACCTGTGGATACCGTGTGGATATGGTGGTACCGCCATGGATTGCATGCAGGCCTGCCTCTTCTTCTCCTCCAACTACTCTATCTTTCGTCTCCTCCTCGGCTGACTCCTCCTTTTCCACTGCTACCACCTCTTCCGCTGCGCCCCCCATGCTCCACAGAACCTATTCAACCTGCCGGGTGAGACGTTGTCATGCTGTGCTGCGGCTGTTGTGCCTGGAAGGCAAAAGCCACACCGGTCCTGCACTGCTTTCAGCTCTGCGGTCACAGGCCGATCAGTGGTTAACCCTGCTGAATTTGACAGTTGGTAAAGTGGTGTGCGACAATGGTGCCATTCTGCTGAGCGGAACAGGGCAAAATGACACACGTGCCGTGCATGGCACACATCCTGAACTTAGTCGTGCAGCGATTTGTTGCGAAATACTCAGAGTCCATGATGTTTTGCGGCAGGCCAGGAAAATCTCTGGCCATTTTAGAAGATCTTACACGGCCATGGCTCGCCTTGCTGACGTTCAGTGGTGACACCACCTGCCCGTCAAACAGCCTGACGCGCTGGAACTCCACCTTGTATATGTTTGATAGGCTGCTCCTGCAGCAACATGCCATTAACGACTACCTGTATGAACTCTGCAGCAGGACAGGTTCTAGGGGGCTTGGTTTCTTTTCACCGCGCCAGTGGCTGCTCATGTGCGACGCATGCAGACTTCTGTGGCCAATTGATGAAATCACTAAACCGGTTAGTCAAAGTCAGGGCGCCATCAATGACATTGTACCTTACCCCTTCTTTCTGGAGCATGCATTGCGTCGTGTCATTGATCAAGCTGTCAAGGAGCAGGAGCAGGAAGATAAGGAAGTCGCAACTCTGGACGAATTCCCAGGGGGGCTACTCCATCTGAGACAAGTCAGCAGGAGTCTGAAGAGGAGTCAGAGGAGGATGGTGGCAAGGGGGAGCAGGAGGAGCAAGAAGAGCAGGCTTTGAGAGGGACTTTACATTTTTCAGGGATCCCTGGTGTTGTCTGTGGCTGGGTGGAGGAGACCGAGGATGACATTCTCCTGGGCGATGAGCAGGAGCCAGGGCACTCCACCGCTAGTGCAAATGTGGGCCTTCATGCTCCAGTATTTGAAGAGGGACCCCCGTATAAAAAGCATTAAGGTCAAGGACCATTACTGGGTGGCAACGTACTTAGACCCCCAGTACAAACACAAAATGGACATGTTACCAGCATCACAGAGGGCTGTCAGAATGCAGCATTTTCAGGCCTTGCTGTGAGAGATGCTGCATTCTGCTGTTACGGGCGCTGGTAGAGGAATTTACACCCACAGCGAAACAGTTGCGGGCACCAATCCTACCACGCCTGCAAGAAGAGGGCAGTTTGAAGATGTATTGGTCACTTCGGATATGAAATCATTCTTGCAGCCAACCCATTGACAGCTGCCCTCCGAATCCAGCATCAGGGAACTCCTAGACCGACAGGTGTCCGACTACATCAGGTTAACGGCCGATGTGGACGCTCTGAGAAGCGAGGAACTCCTGGACTACTGGGTGTGCAGGCTTGACCTGTGGCCAGAGCTGGCACAATTTGTCATGGAACTTTTGGCTTAACCCTCGTCGAGTGTCCTGTCCGAAAGGACGTTCAGTGCAGCAGGGGGAATCGTGACCAATAAGCGCACTCAGCTAGCTCACAGCAATGTGGACTACCTCACATTTCTAAAAATGAACGAGGAATGGATCTCTGAGGAACTAAATACCTGTGATGACCACGTGTAATAGAATTTTCTCATTTCAGCCCACACATATCCGCCACCACCCAGAACAAAGAATGGTCCTTGTCTTATGTATATACAGCGGCATAAAAGGCCTTTTCTGTCAGGTTAATGCCTAATCTTTGGGGCCTCTACTCCAGTGGCCTACAGTAAAAATGTTATCCAGTGACCGCCTAATGTACCTCCAGCCACATAATCACAAGTTCTTTTCTGTCAGATGAATGCCTAATTTTTGGGGCCTGTACTGGTCTACAGTAAAATGTTTATCCGGTGACTACCTAATGTACCTCTAGCCATATAATCACAAGTTCTTTTCTGTCAGGTGAATGCCTAAGTTTTGGGGCCTGTACTCCAGTGGCCTACAGTAACATTTTTAGCCAGTGACCGCCTAATGTACCTCCAGCCACATAATCAAAAGTTCTTTTCTGTCAGGTGAATGCCTAATTTTTGGGGCCCGTACTGGCCTACAGTACATTTTTTAGCCAGTGACTGCCTAATGTACCTCCAGCCACATCATCACAAGTTCTTTTCTGTCAGGTGAAAGCCAAATTTTTGGTGCCTGCACTGGCCTACAGTAAAAAAAAACTTTTCCAGTGACCGAATAATGTGCCTCCTGCCACATAATCACAAGTTCTTTTCTGTCAGATGAATGCCTAATTTTTGGGGCTTGTACTGGCCTACAGTAAAATGTTTATTCAGTGACTGCCTAATGTGCCTCCTGCCACATAATCACAAGTTCTTTTCTGTCAGGTTAATGCCTAATTTTTCAGTCCTGTACTCCCATGTTCTAAAATAAAAAATTTCTAGGCTCCAGCAGGGCACATTTTTGAGAGTTTCCCTTTAAGACGCATAAAAATGTCCCCTGATTAAAATACATATTTTTGGAGGAAATTCTTGCCAATGATCCCCCTCTGATATTTCACTGTCTATGTTGTGGGACCATTTGTGCACTTCTAGTAAGTATTTGGTGGCTGCAAATATGACCTGAAGTTTTTGAAGGTTCGCTGGCAACATTTGATCTCGAACACGTGTTTGCGAACCGTCCCAGCCGATATTCGTCCATCACTAGTAATGGTTTCCAAGTATGTCTTTAACAGTTGGGCTGTAGGGGTTAAGTTGAGAATTTGGCATGGTGAGGGAAGTAAGCAGGCACATTATTTGCACAGGGGCCTTCTGCAGTCTGTGTTCACCCCTGCCACTGGGTAAGTCTTGTTCCGGACCAGGCACACCAGCAAGCTGGCCAGGTGATGACAATGCCGCCTCCGTGTTATAATGCTGGGATTTCTGCACCAATGTCCTCCTCTGCCTCCTCATCTTCCACCTTGACCTCCCCCTCCCCTCTAGGCACAGTTCGCCGTTGATCCTCCAGCAAATCACCTATGCAAAGCTAGTCATTGTCACAGAGTTCTGCACCTGGTCAGCCTTGGTAAGCAGAGCCGGGAGGAACAGCTCAGAGTCATCAATAAAGAACTCGAACACTGGCTTTCTCCTCGCCAAATGGAGATAGGAACCATGGTTACTGATAACAGGAAAAACATTTTATCTGCCCTGCGTCAGTGAGGGCCGACCCACATGCCCTGCATGGCACACATCTTCAATCTCGTTGTCACCTGGTTCACCAAGTCTTCCACTGAACTACAAGAGCTGTTAAAAATGTCCTGTACATGCACTTCAGTCACTCTTACCATGCAAAATACGCCATCCTTGAGGTGCAAAATGCTCTTCTCCAACATCGTCTGATATGAAAAGTCTCCACCCGATAGATCTCCAAGCTTCATATTATTGTTGAGCAAATTGAAGTACCCGAAGTGGACTTCGATACGAATTTCGGAGAGAAGTAGGAGGAGGACATAAACGCCCAGGAATTTTATACAGACCTATGTGGTTTATGTGCCTATGCAACAGGGGAGGAGCAGGAGGAGCTGGAGGGCAACGATGCAGATGACCCTGACAGATCCTGGCAGTATGCAGTGGAGATGGAGGCAGGGAGGCCCTCCAAGTCTCTTGAGTAAATGGCCAGATGCATGCTGTCATGTTTGTGTAGGGACAGCTACATTGTCAGGATTCAGCATAGGGATGACTACTGGCTAGCCACATTGTTAGACCTTTGCTACTGGTCAGAAATGGGGACATTTTTTGAGAGGGATGCAAAAATGTACTACTATAGAGACATGCTGTGTAGTCAGTTGGTTACCGCCTACGAGTCTCATCGCCCATCCTCAGGAAGGTCTGACAAGGGGGGGGGGGGGGGGGAAGGGGGGACCCTCTGCTCTCATGCTTCACTGCCTTAACTGGTAGAGGGTGGCAGGAGCAGCACCAGCTCCATATGCCACAACTTCAGTCTGAAGTCTTCAGCTGCCTATTGGTGAAACCACTTAGCAGCAGGAGAAGGACATGCAACAGAACCTCAACCAGCAGGTGGTGGCATACTTGGACTGCACCCTGTCACCCATAATCCACGATCCCCTGGACTACTGGACATGCAAACTTGAAGTGTGGTTGGAACTGCCATGGGCATACTTTCCTGCCCAGCCAGTGGTGATGCATCAGGTGTTCACTGTACCGGGGGGCATAGTTACCCCTGAGAGAACTCTTCTTTCCTTCCTAAATGTTAAGACACTAACCTTCACAAAGATGAAGCAGGCATGGATCAACCAGGATTTCCGGACGCCGATGCCTGATGCAACAGAATAGATCATTCTGCCACTAATGATCATACTGTAGTGTGCTGCCACACCAGAATATTTTGCAAAATGGTCCGTTACTTCTGTGTACCTCCTGCTGCCACCATTCTGATGCTGCTACTCGCCTGATGCCACCAGGCCTCTGCTTTTATTTCCATTCTTACCATCCCATTCCAATGGGGCTTCTTCTACAGTATGTACATGTTACATTTTTAAAAGGATATGCATGCCATTGGGCCTTGTTATCACACTGCTGTTTTGGGTTCTGCTACTACTGTGATCTGCAAGAGAATTTAGACTAGAACCTACATACTCGGTTCAGAAGTTACAGGTAGATGGGTGTGTTCAGTCTATAAGAGGCGCTACCCTCAATATATACCACAAGAGAATTTAGACTAGAACCTTCAGAATCACAGGTGCATATCCATAAAGCAAAATGGCTGCACATCATTATACATACAAACAATAGAGCTAAGAAATAGGGGTCATTCTAAATAAAAGTGGTACAATACTGACTATAAATGAGTTAAAGTATAACTGTTAAAAAAAATTTGGGGGGGGGAGTATTGGATTGTGGTGATTAATATCTCATTGGTGCCCTATTTCAACTTTTCACTGTGTATTCATTACCTCTTAATTCCACAGTTTTGTTCCCTGTACTGCCTACTTTTACCTGTGCTTAAAATAGGGTTGCTAGGCATGGTTCGTCTATTTGTTGAAGGACGAAGGACGCAGAAGCACGCTGAGTGCAAGGTCAGATTACTGACAGCCAGGGACTGTAAGTAAATGATTAAAGCCAGGTCCTCCCCAGCAGCTGATAACAGTGCCTGGGCTGTGTGCACTTCTCCCTCTTGCTTGGCAGATGCTTCCTCACTCAGCAGAGCTGGACAATGCAGAGTTAGAGCAGCGCAGAGCAGGAAAGGGAGATCTGCCATCTGCTCAGTGTATAAATGAAAGCAACATGTGGTAAGAGGACCCCTTTGTGCTGCAGGAGATTAACCCTTTAGGGGGGAGGGCTCTGGTTACTGACACTTTTGGGGGGCTATTGTTACTGGCTAGTGAGGGCCGGCGGATTAGCCTCAGGGTGAGGGCAGTGGCGGCCATCTTAACTGAATAGTAAAATTGCAGTTTTATGCAGACTGATTGCTAAGGGCTGAATCTTATTAAATATGGGGTAAGTCAGTCTAATAGTAACTGATTCTGGAATATCATGTTATTAGTAACTACATATATGAAAATTGAAATTAGAGTCTAAGTGTGACAGTTATCCTTTAATGGAAGCTCTTAGCGCACATATTTGCTCAAACATGTGTCGGGCCCATCTACCAGGCGTCAAGATGGCTTCCGCAGATGGGTCCCTAACACTAAATATACTGCCTCTCTTTGGACTTACTTAAGCCTACAATATTCAGGGCAGTGTAGAGACCAGCTACATACGTACTCTGCTCAGAAGTCCCAGGTAGATGGGCGTGTTCAGTCTAAAAAAAGCACTACTCTCAATATATACTACAAGAGAATTTAGACTAGAACCTTCAGAATCACAGGTGCATATCCATGAAGCAAACATAATTATAAAAAACAAAATGGCTGCACACCATTATATATACAGACAATAGAGCTAAGAAATGTGAGTCTTTCTAATTAAAAGTGGTACAATACCGACTATAAATGAGTTAATGGAAGCTCTTAGCGCACATATTTGTTCAAACATGTGTCGGGCCTATCTACCAGGCGTCAAGGTGGCTTCCGCAGATGGGTCCCTAACACTAAATATACTGCCTCTCTTTGGACTTGCTTAAGCCTACAATATTCAGGGCAGTGTAGGAACCAGCCACATATGTACTCTGCTTAGAAGTCCCAGGTAGATGGGCGTGTTCAGTCTAAAAGAGGCGCTACCCTCAATATATACCACAAGATAATTTAGACTAGAACCTTCAGAATCACAGGTGCATATCCATAAAGCAAACATAATTATAAAAAACAAAATGGCTGCACACCATTATACATACAAACAAAAGAGCTAAGAAATGGGGGTCATTCTAAATAAAAGTGGTACAATACCGACTATAAATTGGTTAATGGAAGCTCTTAGTGCACATATTTGCTCAAACATGTGTCGGGCCCATCTACCACGCGTGTGATCTACCACCACTATCTTGTGCTGGATACCACTGCTGTCATGGCCCAACTATTCTAACTGCTGCTGCTCCCGCCCACTCTGTCATGGTGCACCTATTGTCCCTGTTACTGTCACTGCTGTTGGCACCCATTCTCATTCTGTTATGGGACCACTATTGTCCCTGTTTGTCCATGTTGACATCAACAAATATTTTTCTGTTCTTCTTAGAAGAACAGAAAAAAAAAAGGATCCTGGATTTTGAGCATCCATAAGACCTCTTTCACATGGTCAGAATTTGGTCAGTATTTGATCAGTATTGGTAAGCCAAAAGCAAGAGTGGGTTCAAAACACAGAAGAGATGCAAATATTTCCTTTATATTTTATCTTTGTTTTGGATGCAAAATGTTTATTGATGCAAAATGTACTCTTTTAATGCTTTTTAGTAAATTAGTTGCATCTCTGCCCTGCCAATGTGCTAAAAACTGAAGTCACACCAACTAGGGCTGGTGTACACTTCAGCTAAAAGGCTAGTTTCTGGCATAAGTTATAGTAAATCCAGCGGGCTGGACGAAGCTTCACCCCTTTCTCAGAAAAGTGCAGAGAGGCTTTAAAAGTGGCACATTTTAGTGCACATCTGGCATGCACCATAATTTGTAACTTTTTGCGCTATAAAAATTGTGTACTACTCTTGGTAAATGTCCCTCACTGTTAACACTGTCAACAATGCATTTACCCATACTGTAGCTATTGTGGGGTAGGCACTGAGTTTTGTTTTAGGGAGCTGGGTGGTAGAGAGGGAAAACTACTGTGTAGTTAGTGGGCAGACTTCCTAGGATTTATTTTTATAGTTTATATTTTGACTGGTGTAAAAGTGACAATAAGGCTGGTTGTGGCCAGTTTGCACCCAAACCTGCAGTGTTGTGACTTCTTGAAGTGTGCCAACCAAGTGAGAAGATGGCGATCCTGGAGAGCTAAGTGACCCCTAGTTGTTTCACTATACATGTCAGTGTTACTCTGAGATGATGGCCTCTTGCACACGAACGTTGTGCACCCGTTCCGTGCATTGGGGACCACAATTTGTGTGCAAGAGGCCCATTATTGCTGCCATTGTGTTAAAGAGATTAAAAGAAAGAGTAGAAAACAGAGGACGAGCTAATATTTCTAAAAAATAAAAAAGATAACAAAAACATATAGGAAACCTCATAGTGCCATGTACCAATTTAAGCCAGTTGGAGCATAATTGATTTGAGTAGAATAGATTAGGCACACAAAAAAAAAAAAATTGACTAATTGGTCACAAAATGAATTAAAAAAAGTTCACCCACCTCTAGTCAGAAGACAGAGAAGGCATCTTCCTTGAAAAAAAAAAAGAAAAGAAAATTTTTGGAGCTGGTAGAGCTGAAGGGGTTGAACAGATTGATATATTTTATGGAAAAAGATTCAGTAAAACATGTAATTTATCAATTTGCTTCTAATTCTTGCTACATCTGGCCTGGTTACTGACTCCTGCATCATATGCTGATGATTGCTTTTTATACTCCCTGCCTTGCACCCATTGTGACACAGTTGTATGTATGAATTGTATGTTGAGGCAGGTATTTTCCTCCCAGTGTGTGCTGGATTGCAGGTGCCAGTCCGGGTTTTTGTTAGCTACCTTTAAAAGACAGCTGGGTTCATGCAGAGGGGATCCCTGTATTGGGATCTTAGGCTTGTGCCGGGGTGGAGGGCTAAGACCCATATGAGGGGAAACAGGCAGTCTAAAGTCTGCTGATGGACTCTTGTTGGCAGAACAGGCCGCACGGTGTGAACTGACACCAATACTGCAAGGTGACTTTTTTGCTTGAAAATGTGAATAAACATTGAACTTTTGGTTTACAAACTGGTTGGTGCTTCTATAATGTGTCCGCTTATCCTGTTTAACAGAGCGAATCCCCACACCATACAGACATTTAAAATCATGAGCACACCAAATACTATCAGGCAGGAGCCCCAGAACCAGGGTGTGCCCCAGTGAAGAAATGAGTAAAGCCACCATGATTGACTGCAACAGCCAGAGCCACTACTACTCCCATCCTCTGCTCTGGCTCCTCTCTAGCAGCCACATGAGCATTTTTAATAGGAGTCAAGTTTTGAATACTGTAAAATGCCTTGTGGAGTGGAGCATTTTACTGTAGTCTTGACAGCCATAGATAAATCAACTGAAATTGTATTTGATTGCATTTTTGGGGATATTGATGTCTCCAAATCTTAGATGCAATCATTGCAAATAACACTCCAACAAATACATAATTGTTTGCCATATGCAGGTATTGAGCCAATCATATGCCAAATAAGCAAGCTACGTGTGACAAGTTGAATGTACGATTCTTCTTTACCTGCTACTGCAGCAAACACATTTTTGTAATACATTTTTATTTATTTTGAACAAGATAAAATGTTACAAGGAAATTAGTAATAAAGCATTATAAAAAGTATGTGCACAGGTATAAAAAACGTAATTATATGAAGTATTCTGGTTATCATAGGCAATGGTAATTGTTCATATATTACTATCATGAAATAAGTAGAGTTACTACAGCACTGTAATAAGCGCAAGTTAGTATGAAAAAATGTGGGTTTTTAATCACACCTACTGTATAGAGCAGGGTTTCTCAACTCTGGTCCTTGGGACCCACCTACCGGTCTGGATTTGAGAATATCCCACAGAATGAATACCTGTAGTAAGTCCTGATGCATTGACACTAATTATATCACCTGCTCAATACTAAGGAAATCCTGAAAACATGACTGGTAGGTGGGTCCCGAGGACCGGAGTTGAGAAACCCTGGTATAGAGCAACTCATAAAATTTACCTAATAATGGAGATATGGCACTCAATATCTGGGAAATTTGCTCAAAACAAGTCGCTTTATTGATGCAATAAAATAGTTAAAATGTCATACAAAGTACGTAATTTGTACAGAAATTAAATAACATAATAATAAAAAGTCACAATTGACAATATAAAAAATCACTTATAGTGTATATATAAACACACATCAGACAGCAAATGGGTACTTGTCTGTAATCTGATTGAATGGATCCAGAAAGTTAAATTCTCAACACTAGAGCACTGAATGTATTATTGCTCAATAGTTTTCAATGAGAAATTAATCGAATGTCACCATTGATTCGGTATAAAATATTCGCCGATTATCATTATTGTAGTGCAGTCGCAGGATTTTCGGATTTAATAGTAGAAGTTATTCCAAATATGTATATATCACAGTTCATGGAACTTATCGGATTAAAGTTCAGCAGTTATTAGCTCTAGGTGGCGTCCCACCTTTTTTCAAGCTATTTAAATCCCTTACCTCCACTTCTCAATACGGTTTGTTCAGTCACCGTTTCCTCAGCGTCCCAAGTATTCGTTTTCTCCTTGCTTGTAATCAGAGTGTGTCACTCTGAGGAGTTTACGAACTTGTTGTAGGACGAGTTGATCACTTAGGAGGTTATTGGTAAGGGAGGTGTAGCTTTAGATCTCCTTGCGTACGCCAAAAATGGTGGTAATGTGGGGTCCAGGTTCCTCCCAGACGCGTTTCGAAGTCCCAAGGGGTGCTGACTTCTTCCTCAGTGATCATAAAATTTACCTGTTGCATTATTTACAAAACCTTTAAACTCTCCTATTTTTATATCCTAGGCAAAAAAGAATGGAGATGCCCTCTTAGATCTCATCCAGCCTCCATTATTTCTGAGCATAATTATACTGTAGGTCAGAAGGTTAAGCTTTTCTATTAATGCTACATGATAGAAACACATATATGAATCCACAGACCCTACAGGAAAATATCAATAAGTATGAGCAAATTTCCTAAAAGTCGATTCTGGACTGTTTTGTCTGAATCACCACTCCATTTAGATATGGGCTGGAAAAAATTTGATTCAAATCAAAAGTGCTCTGATCGCTTGGAAAAGTCTCTCTCTCCCTTTCCCTCTTTGACAAAATAATTCTGATTTGTTAGATTGAGAACTTTATGAAGAAAATGGGTTGAATTTCTAAATTTTCTAATAGATTCACTCAACTCTAGATGTCAACATTCACACAGTTTTCAAAAAGCTCCTCTCTTGTCTTAAAATCATCCATGATATACCAAGTATAAGTATGAACAATGAAACACTGGGTAAATTGTCTTCAACTACAATTACCGGTATTAGCAGTAACTGTTTCATTAAAATAACATTCAATAGTACTTTAGGCAACACTTTAATCAAGTTATTAAATGGCTTTCCCTTCCACCCTATATGGAGGTGTAATGTCGTTTAACAACATATTTTTGGCTCCAATATATTGCAGTCTAATTGCTCTCCAGAGATATAACACTGTCTGAGGAAGTTCAAGCTTTTATGAGTAGCAACCAGGTGATCATGTGGTACTGCACCTATTAAAACAGGGTCAGGTGAGGTGGAGATCTCAGCTTAGGATCAAGAGTTATTTCCTTTATAATATATGTTGAAAAAACATGAAATAATGTGTGTGAACTATAAACTATATGTAAACGCTGTACTTTGTGTGCTTTATCACAGTAATTCATTCTTTCCTGATTTTTTTAATTCAAAGTAACAAATTTGTTTACAAACTAAAAAAATATATAAATTCAAATAATGTGAAAAAAAATTCCCAAACATATGAAACCAATAGCAAGACAAAGTGAGGAGGAAAGATTTACTAAGAAGAATGTGCCTGAACTCTTTGGCAAATTTCAACAAATATTTGTTTAAACACTTCTATATACTAGTGTTTATTGAGCACCTGGTGCTCGAGTAGAACACTTTGGGATGCTCGGGTGATCTAGAGAATACCCAAGCACAATGGAAGTCAATGGGAGAACCTGAGCATTAAACCAGGCACCCCCTGCTCTGAAGTGAAGAGGGTGCCGGGTCCCACTGAGGTCTATGCAGAAGATCGCTGTACAGTGGGGGAATCGCCCAGTGTGAGTCCGTGCTTAGGAGTCCCTGCTCTGACTCCATATATAGCTATGTCCATATATGGAGTCAGTGCTTGAAGCCCGGCAAAAACATTCAGAAATAGAGGCTAAATTTTATTTAAACATATATATACAGTATAAAGGTCAGGCAGCACTCCCTTGACATGCAGCTATAGCTGTAAGGTGCCCGCGGTGGTCCCTCGATTTAGGACGAAGACAGCAAAGAAAATCCGCAGCACTCCTTGAAGTATAAAAAAATGTGTAATTTTATTCGCACATGTAAAAATTTGACAATGTTTCGGTTCTCTCACAGAACCTTTCTCAAGTCAGGTGAACATAAAGTGCATATGTGCGAGTATAAATACATCATCACATTGTTACCAATTAATTCATCAACCAATACAAAACCAGTACACTCCCATATTTAAGGCATGTTACAATTCATTCATTAACTCCATGTGTGCAACATAAAGACGGATCGCAGTGCTTCCTCATCATTTCAATATCGATCATGATTATTCATCATCATACTGGGTGAATAAAAGTGCATAAGATAAAGTGCAAAGTGCGGTGTAAATCCTACATACTAAAATACCTTGCTGTGGATTCATGTGATGGAACAGAAGGAGATGGCGTCTAAACTTCTATGGAGGCATGCCACTGCTCCGCGTCTCTTCCTCCTCAGTGCACATGTGTCAATTCCTTCCCCACTTACAACGCAGTACATAACCCCTATGTGTCATCCGTAGGCGAAAACCCAGCGTCATGACGTCAGATCCACTCCGTCAGCGCCTAACACGCGCGCACGCGTGCCAGTACGCTGCAGCAGTAATCCGAGCCCTGTCACAGGTCTATTCCGCCATTTTTCATTAGGGCACTCATTTGGGCAATACCTTACGCCTCTTTCTCCTTCTATTCCCTCTTACCACTTACCAACCAGCAAAGGTAAACGCCTGAACCATACTTTCAAAGAGTACAATTGTACAAAATACATCACATAATGACGTGAATCAATCCATGTAACATTCATTGGGTCCACCCCATACAGCAGGCTAAATACAACAGAGATAGGAACATCAGAGAGGTATTAACTAACCATCCCTCCTGTCACCCTAAATTCGACATTTAACCCTTTGGGTTTTAGAGTATCCAACCGGAAAATCCACCTAAGCTCAGTTTTCTTTAAAATGGTTAATCGATCACCTCCTCTGTCTAATGGTTTTACATGATCCAAGATCATAAATCTCAGATCATTCTCCTTATGTTTCGACACAGGCAAATCTCGTCTTTTATTCCTGATGGATTGTCTGTGGTTATTTAACCTAGTTTTTATATCACATGTGGTTTCGCCCACATAGAGCATTTTGCAAGGACACCACAAAACATATATCACCCATGATAAATCACATGTGAGATAATGTTTTATGTTGAAGATTTCTCCCGTGTCTGGATGCGCGAATGCCGATCCTTGTGCATCAGTTTACAATTCACGCATCCCAGACATGGGAAAGATCCCATACGTCTTGTCTTCAGAAACATCTGTCTTAACTGACCCTTTTCGGGCAGTCTAGAGTGCACCACCTTATCCCTAATATTGCCTGCTCTTTTGTATGCCATCATAGGCGGATTTTTAAAGGCAGCTATACTGGGATGCCCACTGCTAAGCAGCCCCCAATGGCACCTCACTATCCTTTCGATATTTGGGCTCAACTCATTGTATGTTGACACAAAAGGTAATCTGTCACTAGTCTGTCTTTGTTTTGACGTTAGCAATTCCTCTCTCGGGATTTCTCTTGCTCTATCAGCATGTTTTTTCACCAACCTGCTAGGGTAACCCCTATTTATGAAGGATTGTTCCATATTAATTAATGCTGAATTCATATTCTCATCCTTATCCACTATTCTCCGTACTCTAAGTATTTGGCTGAACGGCAAGGAGTTCACCATTCTCCTTGGATGTCCACTTGTAAAATGCAGTAATGTGTAATTATCAGTGGGTTTAATATTCAAATCCATATGTATTTGTTCATCCTCAATGTATACCTGAGTGTCTAAATACTGTACCCGGTCAACCAATGCCGTTAACGTAAATTGGATCTCCCAATCAAGGGAGTTCAAAAATACGTGAAAGTCCATCAGTCGCTCCATGGTACCGGTCCAGATGAGGAAAATGTCATCTATGTATCTCCACCACGTCAAAACCTGGTTGAAGTGGGGAGATACATAGACGAGACGCTCCTCAAATGACTGTACAAATATATTTGCGTAAGTGGGCGCGGCATTGGACCCCATTGCCGTGCCCATTTCTTGCAAATAGAACTGTCCCTGGAACACAAAATAATTGTTCCTCAAGGACAATTCCAATAGTGTCAACACAAAATGGCGGACTGACGCGGGGTGTTCCGAATGTTGCAACATCTCCGCTACAGCAGCCAGGCCCTTTTCATGGTTAATCGAGGTGTATAATGACACAATGTCAAAAGATGCCAAAATCGCCCCTTTCGGGATCCGCATACCTCTAATCTTGCTGATGAAATCTCCAGTGTCCCTAATGTATGATTTAGCACCCATAGCATATTCCCTCAAAATTTGGTCAAGGAAGACATTAATATTTGAGAGAATCGAATTCCTGCCGGAAATTATTGGCCGACCCGGAGGGTCAATCAGCCTCTTATGTATTTTGGGTAATACATATATAGTTGGTGTGACTGGAGATTTCACCACCAAGAACTCTTTAAGTTGTTTATCAATGACACCATTCTGTTCCGCAATGGTCAACTGTATATCAATTTTCCTGGCAATATCGAATCTGGGGTCCTTGGCCAATGGTTCATAGACACCAGGTTCTCCTAATTGCCTATGTATCTCTTTTATGTATTGAGAGGTGTCCATAACCACGATGCCACCAGCCTTAAAGATCTTTCCCATGTCTGGGATGCGTGAATTGTAAACTGATGCATAAAGGATCGGCATTCGCGCATCCAGACACGGGAGAAATCTTCAACATAAAACATCATCTCACATGTGATTCATCATGGGTGATATATGTTTTGTGGTGTCCTTGCAAAATGCTCTATGTGGGCGAAACCACATGTGATATAAAAATTAGGTTAAATAACCACAGACAATCCATCAGGAATAAAAGACGAGATTTGCCTGTGTCGAAACATTTTTTTGAAAAAAATCATAAGGAGAATGATCTGGGATTTATGATCTTGGATCATGTAAAACCATTAGACAGAGGAGGTGATCGATTAACCATTTTAAAGAAAACTGAGCTTAGGTGGATCTTCCGGTTGGATACTCTGAAACCCAAAGGGTTAAATGTCGAATTTAGGGTGACAGGAGGGATGGTTAGTTAATACCTCTCTGCTGTTCCTATCTCTGTTGTATCTAGCATGCTGTATGGGGTGGACCCAATGGATGTTACATGGATTGATTCACGTCATAATGTGATGTATTTTGTACAATTGTACTCTTTGAAAGTATGGTTCAGGCGTTTACCTTTGCTGGTTGGTAAGTGGTAAGAGGGAATAGAAGGAGAAAGAGGCGTAAGGTATTGCCCAAATGAGTGCCCTAATGAAAAATGGCGGAATAGACCTGTGACAGGGCTCGGATTACTGCTGCAGCGTACTGGCACGCGTGCGCGCGTGTTAGGCGCTGACGGAGTGCATCTGACGTCATGACGCTGGGTCTCCGCCTACGGATGACGCATAGGGGTTATGTACTGCGTTGTAAGTGGGGAAGGAATTGACACATGCGCACTGAGGAGGAAGAGACGCGGAGCAGTGGCGTGCCTCCATAGAAGTTTAGACGCCATCTCCTTCTGTTCCATCACATGAATCCACAGCAAGGTATTTTAGTATGTAGGATTTAAACTGCACTTTGCACTTTATCTTATGCACTTTTATTCACCCAGTATGATGTTGAATAATCATGATCGATATTGAAATGATGAGGAAGCACTGCGATCCGTCTTTATGTTGCACACATGGAGTTAATGAATGAATTGTAACATGCCTTAAATATGGGAGTGTACTGGTTTTGTATTGGTTGATGAATTAATTGGTAACAATGTGATGATGTATTTATACTTGCACATATGCACTTTATGTTCACCTGACTTGAGAAAGGTTCTGTGAGAGAACCGAAACGTTGTCAAATTTTTACATGTGTGAATAAAATTACACATTTTTTATACTTCAAGGAGTGCTGCGGATTTTCTTTGCGATATAAATATATATATATATATATATATATATAAAAAGTTTTTAGCCATAATATATTTACATATATTATTATATATTTAGAATATATAAAATATTATAATATATGTAAATATATTATTGCTAAAAACATCAGTAGTAGTTTCCCACATATTAAGCATTCATATATATCACAAGTATGATTTTATCTATCTATATATATATATATATATATATATATATATATAAATACCAAAAAAGAGAAAACCAGCAGCACAAGACAAAAAATAAAGTGGGTACAAAAATATCCTCAAAACCGCAGGCTCAAACGGCTAAACGTAGATATAAGTAGCAAAAAAATGAGGCAGCACTCCAACGACAGGTGAAAGAAATCGTGGATCCTTTATTCCCCTCTGCAACGTTTCAACCGCTCATTGCGGTCTTTATCAAAGACCGCAACGAGCGGTTGAAACGTTGCAGAGGGGAATAAAGGATCCACGATTTCTTTCACCTGACGTTGGAGTGCTGCCTCATTTTTTTGCTACATATATATATATATATATATATATATATATGGTATATATATATTTTTTTTAAGTAATTACACATTTATTTTGTGCCATACATTTATTACAATCACTAGAGAAAATATAAAATATATAAATTTAATTTAGCCTCTATTTCTGAAGGGATTGGAACTCACAACATTCCACATTAGAACCAAGAACCTTAACCACTACGCTATAGAGCTACATGTTAACCTGCAGTTAAATATAAAATGATCCTTCTGCTGTATAATCACAGGTGCATATCCATGAAGCAAACTTAATTACAAAAAACAAAATGGCTGCACACCATTATATATGCAAACAATAGAGCTAAGAAATGGGGGTCATTCTAGATAAAAGTGGTACAATGCCGACTATAAATGGGTATAAATGAGTAATGGAAGCTCTTAGCGCACATACGTGTCGGGCCCACCTACCAAGTGTCAAGGTGGCTTCCGCAGATGGCTCCCTATCACTAAAGATACTGCTTCACTTTGGACTTACTAAAGCCTCCAATATTCAGGGCTGTGTAGGAACCAGCTACAAAAGTACTCTGCTCAGAAGTCCCAGGTAGATGGGCGTGTCCAGTCTAAAAGGTGTGCCACCCCCAATATATTGCAAGAAAATTTAGACTAAAACCTTCAGAATCACAGGTGCATATCCATGAAGCAAACATAATTACAAAAAACAAAATGGCGGCACACCATTATATATGCAAACAATAGAGCTAAGAAATGGGGGTCATTCTAGATAAAAGTAGTACAATATCGACTATAAATGGGTATAAATGAGTAATGGAAGCTCTTAGCGTACATACGTGTCGGGCCCACCTACCAAGCGTCAAGGTGGCTTCCGCAGATGGCTCCCTATCACTAAAGATACTGCCTCACTTCGGACTTACTAAAGCCTCCAATATTCAGGGCTGTGTAGGAACCAGCTACAAAAGTACTCTGCTCAGAAGTCCCAGGTAGATGGACGTGTCCAGTCTAAATTCATTCTCCATTTCTTAGCTTTATTGTTTGCATATATAATGGTGTGCAGCCATTTTGTTTTTTGTAATTATGTTTGCTTCATGGATATGCACCTGTGATTCTGAAGGTTTTAGTCTAAATTTTCTTGCAATATATTGGGGGTGGCACCCCTTTTAGACTGGACACGCCCATCTACCTGGGACTTCTGAGCAGAGTACTTTTGTAGCTGGTTCCTACACAGCCTTGAATATTGGAGGCTTTAGTAAGTCCAAAGTGAGGCAGTATCTTTAGTGATAGGGACCCATCTGAGGAAGCCACCTTGACGCTTGGTAGGTGGGCCCAACACGTATGTGCGCTAAGAGCTTCCATTACTCATTTATACCCATTTATAGTTGGTATTGTACCACTTTTATCTAGAATGACCCCCATTTCTTAGCTCTATTGTTTGCATATATAATGGTGTGCAGCCTTTTTGTTTTTTGTCCTTCTGCTGTATAGGAATACTCACTACATAAGAAACTACTATGAGGTTTTTCTGGCACAGTTTATCATACAGCTTTATATCTGAGTGGTTGTGGTTCTTGCCTCTAATGTAGAAGGTTGTAAGTTCAAACCCTAGAAGAAACTTTTCAGAAATAGAGGCTAAATTAGATTTAAATACACTGACTTGAGCATTGCGGTGTTCGGCCGAGCATCCTCGATCAACACTACTATATACCTTTATAGTGTCTAGTAAAAGAGGTGTGGATAGTCCAAAAAGAAATGGACTACATAAGGATATTCACAAATCGTATTACCATAATGTGATTTCTATGATGGAATATGTTATCTGCGAGTTCAGGGCTTTAGAGGACCTACCTCTCAATCTTATTGGGTGTTTTAATATATTTTATTATACTGCTACCTAAACTAATCTACAGTTTCAAGAAAAAGTATGTGAACCCTTTGGAATTATATGGATTTCTGCACAAATTGGTCATAAAATGTGATCTGATCTTCATCTAAATCACAACAATAGACAATCACAGTCTGATTAATAACAAACAAAGAATTAAATGTTACCATGTTTTTATTAACCACTTAAGGACCACAGGTTTATACCCCCTTAGTGACCAGGCCCTTTTTTACAAATCGGCACTCCACAACTTTAACGGTTTATTGCTCGGTCATGCAACTTACCACCCAAATTAATTTTACCTCCTTTTCTTCTCACTAATAGAGCTTTCATTTGGTGGTATTTCATTGCTGCTGACATTTTTACTTTTTTTGTTATTAATCGAAATTTAACGATTTTTTTGCAAAAAAATGTCATTTTTCACTTTCAGTTGTAAAATTTTGCAAAAAAAACGACATTGTTCTACATATCTTTGATTAAAAAAAAATGTTTGGTTAAAAAAAATGGTTTGGGTAAAAGTTATAGCGTTTACAAACTATGGTACAAAAATGTGAATTTCCGCTTTTTGAAGCAGCTCTGACTTTCTGAGCACCTGTCATGTTTCCTGAGGTTCTACAATGCCCAGACAGTAGAAAACCCCCACAAATGACCCCATTTCGGAAAGTAGACACCCTAAGGTATTCGCTGATGGGCATAGTGAGTTCATAGAACTTTTTATTTTTTTCACAAGTTAGCGGAAAATGATGATTTATTTATTTTATTTTATTTTTTCTTATAAAGTCTCATATTCCACTAACTTGTGACAAAAAATAAAAACTTCCATGAACTCACTATGCCCATCACGAAATACCTTGGGGTGTCTTCTTTCAAAATGGGGTCACTTGTGGGGTAGTTATACTGCCCTGGCATTCTAGGGGCCCTAATGTGTGGTAAGTAGTTTGAAATCAAAATGTGTAAAAAATGGCCTGTGAAATCCGAAAGGTGCTCTTTGGAATGTGTGCCCTTTGCCCACTTAGG
Source organism: Bufo gargarizans (assembly GCF_014858855.1). NCBI lineage: Eukaryota > Metazoa > Chordata > Amphibia > Anura > Bufonidae > Bufo > Bufo gargarizans. The sequence continues at coordinate 229,837,134 of NC_058080.1, read as the reverse complement.
CGGCAAAAAAGTGACACACATCTGGTATCGCCGTACTCAGGAGAAGTTGGGGAATGTGTTTTGGGGTTTCATTTTACATATACCCATGCTGGGTGAGAGAAATATCTTGGCAAAAGACAACTTTTCCCATTTTTTTATACAAAGTTGGCATTTGACCAAGATATTTATCTCACCCAGCATGGGTATATGTAAAATGACACCCCAAAACACATTTTCCAACTACTCCTGAGTACGGCGATACCAGATGTGTGACACTTTTTTGCAGCCTAGGTGGGCAAAGGGGCCCACATTCCAAAGAGCACCTTTAGGATTTCACAGGCCATTTTTTACAGATTTTGATTTCAAACTACTTCGCACACATTAGGGCCCCTAAATTGCCAGGGCAGTATTACTACCCCACAAGTGACCCCATTTTGGAAAGAAGACACCCCAAGGTATTCCGTGAGGGACATGGCGAGTTCCTGGAATTTTTTATTTTTTGTCACAAGTTAGTGGAATATGAGACTTTGTAAGAAAAAAAAAATAAAATCATCATTTTCCGCTAACTTGTGACAAAAAATAAAAAATTCTAGGAACTCGCCATGCCCCTCACAGAATACCTTGGGGTGTCTTCTTTCCAAAATGGGGTCACTTGTGGGGTAGTTATACTGCCCTGGCATTCTAGGGGCACTAATGTGTGGTAAGTAGTTTGAAATCAAAATGTGTAAAAAATTACATGTGAAATCCGAAAGGGGCTCTTTGGAATCTGTGCCCCTTTGCCCACCTAGGCGGCAAAAAAGTGACACACATCTGGTATCGCCGTACTCAGGAGAAGTTGGGGAATGTGTTTTGGGGTGTCATTTTACATATACCCATGCTGGGTGAGAGAAATATCTCTGCAAAAGACAACTTTTCCCTTTTTTTTATACAAAGTTGGCATTTGACCAAGATATTTATCTCACCCAGCATGGGTATATGTAAAATGACACCCCAAAACACATTGCCCAACTTCTCCTGAGTACGGCGATACCAGATGTGTGACACTTTTTTGCAGCCTAGATGCGCAAAGGGGCCCAAATTCCTTTTAGGGGGGCATTTTTAGACATTTGGATCCCAGACTTCTTCTCACGGTTTCGGGCCCCTAAAATACCAGGGCAGTATAAATACCCCACATGTGACCCCATTTTGGAAAGAAGACACCCCAAGGTATTCAATGAGGGGCATGGCGAGTTCATAGAAATTTTTTTTTTGGCACAAGTTAGCGGAAATTTTTATTTATTTTTTTCTCACAAAGTCTCCCTTTCCGCTAACTTGGGACAAAAATGTCAATCTTTCATGGACTCAATATGCCCCTCACGGAATACCTTGGGGTGTCTTCTTTCCGAAATGGGGTCACATGTGGGGTATTTATACTGCCCTGGCATTTTAGGGGCCCTAAAGAGTGAGAAGAAGTCTGGAATATAAATATCTAAAAAATTTTACGCATTTGGATTCCGTGAGGGGTATGGTGAGTTCATGTGAGATTTTATTTTTTGACACAAGTTAGTGGAATATGAGACTTTGTAAGAAAAAATAAAATAAAAAATATTTCCGCTAACTTGGGCCCAAAAAAATTCTGAATGGAGCCTTACAGGGGGCGATCAATGACAGGGGGGTGATCAGGGAGTGTATATGGGGTGATCACCCCCCTGTCACTGATCACCCCTCTGTCATTGATCACCCCCCCTGTAAAGGCTCCATTCAGACGTCCATATGTTTTGTACGGATCCACGGATACATGGATCGGAACCGCAAAACACATACGGACGTCTGAATGGAGCCTTACATGGGGGTGATCAATGACAGGGGGGTGATCAGGGAGTGTATATGGGGTGATCACCCCCCTGTCATTGATCACCCCCCTGTAAGGCTCCATTCAGACGTCCGTATGCATTTTGCGGATCCGATCCATGGATGCGTGGATCCGTAAAACACATATGGGCGTCTGAATGGAGCCTTACAGGGGGATGATCAATGACAGGGGGGTGATCAATGACAGGGGGTGATCAGGGAGTGTATATGAGGTGATCACCCCCCTGTCACTGATCACCCCCCTATTAGGCTCCATTCAGACGTCCGTATGCGTTTTGCGGATCGAATCCATGGATGCGTGGATCCGTAAAACACATGCAGACGTCTGAATGGAGCCTTACAGGGGGGTGATCATCCCATATAAACTCCCTGATCACCCCCCTGTAAGGCTCCATTCAGACGTCCGTATGCGTTTTGCGGATCAAATCCATGGATGCGTGGATCCGTAAAACACATGCAGACGTCTGAATGGAGCCTTACAGGGGGGTGATCATCCCATATAGACTCCCTGATCACTCCCCTGTAAGGCTCCATTCAGACGTCCATATGCGTTTTGCGGATCCGATCCATGGATGCGTGGATCCGTAAAACACATGCAGACGTCTGAATGGAGCCTTACAGGGGGGTGATCATCCCATATAGACTCCCTGATCACCCCCCTGTAAGGCTCCATTCAGACGTCCGTATGTGTTTTGCGGATCCGATCCATGTATCCGTGGATCCGTAAAAATCATATGGACGTCTGAATGGAGCCTTACAGGGGGGTGATCAATGACAGGGGGGTGATCAATGACAGGGGGTGATCAGGAAGTCTATATGGGTGATCATCCCCCAGTCATTGATCACCCCCCTGTAAGGCTCCATTCAGACGTCCGTATGTGTTTTTCGGATCCGATCCATGTATCCGTGGATCCGTAAAAATCATACGGACGTCTGAATGGAGCCTTACAGGGGGGTGATCAATGACGGAGGTGATCAGGGAGTCTATATGGGTGATCACTCCTCTGTCATTGATCACCCCCCTGTAAGGCTCCATTCAGACGTCCGCATGTGTTTTGCGGATCCGATCCATGTATCAGTGGATCCGTAAAAATCATACGGACGTCTGAATGGAGCCTTACAGGGGGGTGATCAATGACAGGGGGGTGATCAATGACAGGGAAGTGATCAGGAAGTCTATATGCGTGATCACCCCCTTGTCATTGATCACCCCCCTGTAAGGCTCCATTCAGACGTCCGTATGCGTTTTGCGGATCTGATCTATGTATCAGTGGATCCGTAAAAATCATGAATGGAGCCTTACAGGGGGGTGATCAATGACAGGGGGGTGATCAGGGAGTCTATATGGGGTGATCAGTGGTTCATAAAGGGTTAATAAGTGACAGGGGGGGGGGGGTGTAGTGTAGTGTAGTGGTGTTTGGTGCTACTTTACTGAGCTGCCTGTGTCCTCTGGTGGTCGATCCAAACAAAAGGGACCACCAGAGGACCAGGTAGCAGGTATATTAGACGCTGTTATCAAAATAGCGTCTTATATACCTGTTAGGGGTTAAAAAAATCACATTTCCAGCCTGGCAGCGAGCGATCGCCGCTGGCAGGCTGGAGATCCACTCGCTTACCTTCCGTTCCTGTGAGCGCGCGTGCCTGTGTGCGCGCGTTCACAGGAAATCTCGGCTCATGCGAGATGACGCCTATTGGCGTTAGCGTAGCCTGGGAGAGCCGCCGCAATGACGCCTTTCGGCGTTAGCGTGGCGGCAAGCGGTTAAAAACACCATGTAAACATTCAAAATGCAGGTGGAAAAAGTATGTGAACCCTTGGATTTAATAACTGGTTGAAGCTTCTTTGGCAGCAATAACTTCAACCAAACGTTTGCTGTAGTTGCAGATCAGAAGTGCACAACGGTCAGGAGTAATTATTGACCATTCCTCTTTACAGAACTGTTTCAGTTCAGCAATATTCTTGGGATGTCTGGTGTAAATCGCTTTCTTGAGGTCATGCTAAAGCATCTCAATCGGGTTGAGGTCAGGACTCTGACTGGGCCACTCCAGAAGGCATATTTTCTTCTGTTTTAAGCCATTCTGTTGTTGATGTACTTCTATGCTTTGGGTCGTTGTCCTGTTGCAACACCCATCTTCTGTTGAGCTTCAGCTGGTGGACAGATGGCCTTAAGTTCTCCTGCAAAATATCTTGATAAACTTGGGGATTCATTTTTCTTTCGATGATAGCAATCTGTCCTGGCCCTGACGCAGCAAAGCAGCCCCAAACCATGATGTCCCCACCACCATACTTCACAGTTGGGATGAGGTTTTGATGTTGGTGTGCTGTGCCTCTTTTTCTCCACACATAGTGTTGTGTGTTTCTTTCAAACAACTCAACTTTGGTTTCATTTGTTCACAGAATATTTTGCCAGTACTGCTGTGGAACACCTAGGTGCTCTTGTGAAAACTGTAAATGTGCAGCAATGTTTTTTTGGGAAAGCAGTGCCTTCCTCTGTGGTATTTTCCCATGAAATCCATTCTTGTTTAGTGTTTTACATATTGTAAATTCACTAACAGGGATGTTAGAATATGCCAGAGACTTTTGTAAGTTTTTAGCTGACCCTCTATGATTCTTGTTCACCTCATTAAGCAGTCTGTACTGTTCTCTTGCAGTCATCTTTACAGAATGGCCACTCCTAGGGAGAGTAGCAGCAGTGTTGAACTTTCTCCATTTATAGACAATTTGTCTTACCATGGACTGATGAACAGCAAGGCTTTTGGAGATACTTTTATAACCCTTTATGCAAGTCAACAATTCTTAATTGTAGGTCTTCTGAGAGCTCGTTTTTGTGAGGCATCATTCACATCAGGCAATGCTTCTTGTGAAAAGCAAACCCAGAGCTGGTGTGTGTTTTTTATAGGGCAGGGCAGCTGTAACCAACACCTCCAATCTCATTTCATTGATTGGACTCCAGTTGGCTGACACCTCACTACAATTAGTTCTTGGGGATGTCATTAGTCTAGGGTTTCACATACTTTTTCCACCTGCACTGTCAATGTTTACATGGTGTGTTCAATAAAAACATGGTAACATTTAATTCTTTGTGTGTTATTAGTTTAAGCAGACTGTGATTGTCTATTGTTGTGACCAAGATCAGATCACATTTTATGACCAATTTGTGCAGAAATCCATATCATTCCAAAGGGTTCTCTTACTTTTTCTTGTAACTGTATGTGCACAAGGAAGCTCCTGCTCAAGGCTCATTTTGCTGCTCTTGATAAATTAACTCTATTGTGGTCAAATCCTACTCCAAGATTGGTTGTTATGCATATTTAATTTGTCTCTTGTTGGGTTAGAGCAGATTCCAATAACCCTGGGGTGGTGAGTAGTGTTCATTGAGCACCAAAGTGCTCTGGTGCTCTGTCCAAACATATCGGGATGCTTGGGTGCTCTACAGAGCACCTAAGCACAATATAAGTCAATGGGAGAACCCAAGCATTAAACCAGGCACCCCCTGCTCTGAAGAAGAGAGAGTGTCTGGTTCACAGAAAAAGGCTAGAAATTGATGGAAACACCACAAAAATGGTTTTCTAACAAGACAACAATCTATCCATGAGACAGATACAGTCAGCACACCTTACAATGGCAGCCTTATGTGCTATGAGACATTTAAAACCAGCTCTCATCTGACTGAGAGCCAGTAAGCCTCAAAGTTACTTCATATCTGTTGGATGGCTTGGGTGGACCTGTGTACCTAGATCATTATCATTAGGGTGACAAAAGGTTTTCTGATTGTCCTAACATAATATTCAATAACCTTTCTATACAATTTTGTCATGTAAACTAATTTGCATAAACATGGGCATATGGGAAAGACATGCAAATGAGCAGAATCTGCCTTGTTTTTCAGCTGAAAAACTATTTGCATAGAAATTTTGCGATTAGAATATTCACGATCTACACTACTCCTGAACAGTACTATCTATTGAATTCATAGTCTTGTCATAAGACTATGAAACCAATAACATAAAGCATCATCAATCCTTACATAAAGATGCATTACCATTAGACTACACAACAATAAATTCACATGAACTCCAAAATGAGACACTGTACACCTCCAGGAATACCTATAATAAAAAGAAAACTTTAAACCACATCACCTGTATAGAAGGGGGAGGGTTAGGGGAGGGAGGGAAATGTTTAGGTAAAGGATTATTGCACTGTACATATCTGTAAAAAAGGAATATGACATGTAATTTGATCCAATATGTACCTTTGAATGTAAATGTGCAAATTATATCAAAACCTAATAAAATGTATTTAAAAAAACACTATGAAACTTATAAATGGAGCTATTCATGAGTAGTGTTGATCGTGAATATTCTAATCGCTAATTTTTATTGAGAATTTTCCTTGCAAATGGTGCTTTAGCTGAAAAGCAAGCATATTCAGTTATTTTGCATATGCCCACACTTATGCAAATGAGTTTACATGACAAAACTGTATAGAAAGGTTATTGAATATTATGTTAGGACAATCAGAAAACTTTTTGTCACCCTAATGATAATTATCTAGGTGCGCAGGTCCAGCCAAGCCATCCAACAGTTATGATGCAACTTTGAGGCTTACTGGTTCTCAGTCAGATGAGAGCTGGTTTTGAATGTCTCATAGTGCACAAGGCTGCCATTGTAAGGTATGCTGACTGTATCTGAATCATGAATAGATTGTTGGCTTGCACATACCCGGGTTTTGGCATATAGCTTTTGTGTGGTTGTCTATTGTATGTCATAGCCAATAGGAGTCCAAGATGCATCCAGACATCCTCCCCATGCTGTTTCCAAACCATTTTGGTGGTGTATCCATCAATTTCTAACCTTTTTTTGTGAACCAGACACCCTCTCTTCTTCAGAGTAGAGGGTGGTTTAATGCTCGGGTCTCTCATTGATTTTATTTGTGCTCGAGCATACACAGTATTCAGCCAAACACTGCGATGTTTGAGCTGAACTGCTGTTCGGCCGAGCATGCTCGCTCAACACTAGTGGTGAGCCCTTACTAGGCACCCATTAACTTGGTGGACGGAGCTGGTATGTACGTCATACGCTATCTTACTTCTAATATGGTGGCTGTCATAATTGCATGGGATGCTTATGGTGATGGTGTCTTTTGGGAGAGGGGAGATAGGTGAGTGTGGTCATCTGTCATTTACAGAGTTTCTACATCTTACTGATTATACATTTTGGTCTTTGAGGGGTATTAAATATCTTACCCAATTATTTGTCAATGGGAACTTTAGAAGTTTTGTAGATTTGAATCAGAAGTTTAATCTCCAGCAATCTTGCCTTTTTTGGTACTTTCAGTTAAGGCTTGTGTGAAACAATTTGGGAAGTGTCCTATGAGTACAGAAAGTGAGACTGTTGAGTTTTTTGAGACAGGAAAACTTACATAAACCCGTTTATTCCCTTTATAAGGTTCTGTCTAATATTTTATCTTGCTTAAATGGGTCCTTCAAGCACTGGAAAAGTGATAGTTCAATGTTGAAGGCTCATCATTAAAGGTGTCCTCTTGTAGGTGCTCCACAGTAATTAGTGCTAGGGAACAATTGAACTAAACAAAGTGGTTGCACAAAGTATATATGACTAAGGTCCAATTGGTCTGGATGTGTAGGCTTACTAGCAATATGTGGCAGGTGTGGTAAAAGAAGGGGTACTCTAATGCATATCATAAGGGTATGGCCAGTTATTGCTGCTTTTTGGGTGGAGGCCCATATGTTTCTGAATACCAAACTGGGCTCACTGGATGTGTGCTCTGCAGAGCTTGGTTAATAACCACCTTTTACTAAATACTGTACAATACTCTATAGGCTCCTGATGTTTTATGCAAAGAAATCTATCCTACTAAACTAGGAAACCTACTATCCCTCATCAAATACAACTTATTTATGCAGCTTTAATTTAGTTTAAATTGAAGGGTTTGTGCAGGAGGTTTATATTGATGACCTATCCTCAGGATAGGTCACCAATAGCAGATCGGTGCGTGTCCAACTCCCGGCATCCCCGCTCAACCGCAGACACAATCAGCTGTTTAAAGTAGAGGTAGCTCTTGTGTGAGCACTGCTTTCTCTTGAAGATTTCACTGTGTGTCGTCTCCTGTGTACCAGTAGCACATTGCAATTACAACTGCTCCTATTCATTCAAATTGGACCAGCTCTTGAAATTACACTATGGTATGTCGGTGCTACAAGCAAGATGATGTGCAGTTTAATGGTTTGTTTTGAGACTAATAGTTAATACAGTTTTTGTGTGTTATTTTTTTACTATTTGTTTTCATGTTGTTTTTTAAATGTATTAAACTTTTTTTATACTAAAGGTAATTTTTCATATTAGATCTTTATTTTTACTGTAATGTAATAGCAATTTACTCAGTGAAACATTTGGCTAGGAAACTGAAACAGACAAATAAATCCATGTGCTTAAATAATATCAGGTTCAATTATGCTAGTGCCAAAAACATCAAGTGAAATAAACAAGATAATGTTAGTTGTTAATGTTCAGCTGGTAGAATGTTTATCTTACTCATTTTAAAGGAAGAGTTACCCTTCATCAAACTTCATGTGAACTTCAAAGAAGTCCTTATGTAGGAAAACAAAGAAATCCTAGTTGTGAAGTGCAGTTGCTCATATGTGACAAAAATTTATTCTAAACAGTAAAAGAGTTGATCATACAAATTGTGAAGACACATATGGGTTGCTAACAAGTCTCTAATGTCTCTGCCACAGTGTAGTTCAAATCTTTAACATTTGCATTAGTTGTTCTGTAATGTTTTGAAGCACAACGGTCAAGAGATGAAGTTAAATGGCAATATGAATCATTATGTGCATACATTTGTTGCTTTGGCTTTTTTTTTAAAATATTATAATACGTTTGAAATTAAAGGATTTATACTATAAAGTGCAATATTTAGATTCATCAGATCATATTCATCATATTATTGTATAGATGTTGAGACTGCAGAAGTAGTGGTTGCTATCTTGTTCTCATAAAGGCTAGCAAGCCAGGAAACGTATGTTAGTTCAGGAAAAATTACAGTTTTACATTCTGTTCTTTAACTGTAGGTGACTACAATTGTGTTTTACTGTACTCAAAATGAAGGCTTTCTTGATTCCAAACAGGCTAAGCAGTGTTCAGGAAATTCATTTTAACCTGTAGAGGACCCGGCCGTACATGTACAGCACTGGTGGACGTGACTTAAAGGGAACCTGTCACCTTCAACAAACATCCCAAGCTGGCAGCAGTACCTTAGAGTAGACAGCAGCATGTTGTCCTCCTTGCTTCAAGTCACGATAACCACGCCCCCTTCCCTGCCCCTTCACTGTGATTGACAGCCGGCAGTTCAGAAAGCCAGCCGAACTGTCGTGCATAAGCTCTGTCAATCACAGCGAAGGGGAAGGGAAAGGGGGCGTGGTTACCGTGACTTGAAGCAAGGAGGCCGCTGCCTTCATAACTTCAAGCCTGACCAGAGAAGCGCGCCGGCAGGGGATTAAAGAACGTTTTTAGCTTCTGCTTAACTACCTTCAGGAATAAAAGGATCGTTACAAACATGCTGCTGTCTACTCTAAGGTACTGCTGCCAGCTTGGGATGCTTCAAGTAAAAAAAAAGCCCCTTTCCCAAAATAAAACACATAAAATTGTAAAAATAAATAAATAGAAATAGATATATTGGGTATTGCCGCGTCTGTAATGACCGGCTCTATAAAAATATAACATGATACACCCCCTCAACTGAACGCCGTAGAAAAAAACTAAGTAAAAACTGAGCTGAAACAACCATTTTTTGTCACCTTACATCAAAAAAGTGCAACACAAGGCAATCAAAATGGTGTATGCCCACCAAAATAGTACCAATCAAAACATTACCTCATCCCGCAAAAAATGAGTCCCTACATAAAATAGTCGGGCAAAGAATTAAAAAAATTATGGCTCTCATAATATGGATACACTAAAACATGATTTTCTTTGGTTCCAAAAATGCTTTTATTGTGCAAAACCTAAATGAAAAAGTATACAGATTTGGTATTGCCAAGTCCATAAAGACCTGCTGTATAAAAATATCACATGATCTAACCCCTCAGGTGAACATCGTAATTTTTTTTATAAAAACTGTAAAAAAAAAAAATAATGTTGTCACCTTACATCACAAAAAGTGTAATACCAAACGATCAAAAAGTCATACACACCACAAAATAGTACTAATCAAACAAACCTTCATCTCATCCCACAAAAATTGAGACCCTACCTAAGAAAATCACCCCAAAAATAAAAAAAACTATGGAGACACTAAAACATGATTTTTTTTTTGTTTCAAAAATGCTTTTATTGTGTAAAACGTAAATAAATTAAAAAAGTATACATATTGGCCAGTGGCCTACACAAAATGTATAGGGCCCTGGTGCAAAACTGATCCATGGGGCCCCCTCCCCAACCTGCCTCCACCCCCCCCCACCATTCACCCAACATGCCCCCAACATGCCTCCCAACAGTACCGCTTTGTGCGGGGCAGGCCGATTTTAGATGGCAATCCTGCTGTCCTGCCAAGCTCTACCTCTGCACAATTTGCCAGGGGCAAGAGTTGGGAGGTATATACATGTACATAACCACACATAGCTGTAAAGAATACCGTATTCATGTAAAGCTTAAAGTGTAACTGCCATTAAATATTTTTTTTGCTAAAGTGCAGGGCAAGTGATGGGTAACATTTTTGTAATATACTTTATTTATCGAAAATGTTTAATTTTAGTAGTAAACTGGGGCTGAAATGGCCCTTAGCAGCGCTCTCAGAAATTAGTGTTGCTAAGCGCCATAAGTCTTCTATTTAAAAAGGGGAGACGGGGTGTGCGGGCGCTGTGCTTCTGCCTCCCGTGCTCCCCGTGGCCACAGGCATCTGAGGAGTTTAAATAATATGTACAGTCGTGGCCAAAAGTTTTGAGAATGACACAAATAATAGTTTTCACAAAGTTTGCTGCTAAACTGCTTTTAGATCTTTGTTTCAGTTGTTTCTGTGATGTAGTGAAATATAATTACACGCACTTCATACGTTTCAAAGGCTTTTATCGATAATTACATGACATTTATGCAAAGAGTCAGTATTTGCAGTGTTGGCCCTTCTTTTTCAGGACCTCTGCAATTCGACTGGGCACAGGGCCGATCCTACACGGGGTGCAGTGGGTGCCCCGCACCCCAGCGCTGTCACCCGAAAGGCGCCGAGCGAGCCGCCGGGACTTTTTTTTTTTTGACTTTTTTTTTTTTTTAACCACCTCCGGACCGCCCGGTGGGCCGGGCCGCCTCAGCCTCAGGGTTCGAGTGGGGCCGGGGTGTGCCGTGACAGTGTGAGACGAGTCCGTGACTGCTGGCCGCCGGCCGGGTGTGGCCTAATCAATTCACACCCCTGTCACTGTCTGTGACTGCTCCGCTCCGCCTCCTGCCAGCCCACTGTGACACTGACACAAAGAACAGACACACACATATACTAACTGACTCACGTGTGAGACTGAGACCGCCTCCTGTAGTCCGCCTCCTGTAGTCCGCCTCCTGTGCTCTGCCTCCTGTGCTCCGCCTCCGTGCTCCGCCTCCGTGCTCTGCCTGACTGCCTCCCATCTTCCGGCGGCCGGCAGCGTAACGTCGCTCACTGCGACGTAACGTAGTGAGTGACGTCACGTCACGTTACAGTTACGCTGCCGCCGGCCGCCAATTTTGAATATTGAAGAGCGGGACTGGAGCACTGCCAGTGCCACGCCAGTCACGCCACCAGCTTCTGCCTGCCAGTGCCCGCCCCTGCGCCCTAGTAGTGCCAACTGGCTTGTACTAAGTTGTGAGAATACATTTGGAGTCCTCCTGACTGAGTCCTGACTCCTGACTGTCCCAGGCAGTAAGTTAGTGAATTAACTGAATAGTGATAATTAGTGATAGATTATATTAGATAAGATAGTAACTTAAGTAAGGCCTCTTTCACACTTGCGTTGTCCGGATCCGGCGTGTACTCCACTTGCCGGAATTACACGCCGGATCCGGAAAAACACAAGTGTACTGAAAGCATTTGAAGACGGATCCGTCTTCAAAATGCTTTCAGTGTTACTATGGCACCCAGGACGCTATTAAAGTCCTGGTTGCCATAGTAGTAGTGGGGAGCGGCATACTTACCATCCGTGCGGCTCCCGGGGCGCTCCAGAATGACGTCAGAGCGCCCCAGGCGCACGGATGACGTGTACATGCGATCACGTGATCCATGCGCTTGGGGCGCCCTGACGTCACTCTGGAGCGCCCCGGGAGCCGCACGGACGGTAAGTATGCTGCTCCCCGCTCCCCACTACACTTTACCATGGCTGCCAGGACTTTAGCGTCCCGGCAGCCATGGTAACCATTGAGAAAAAGCTAAACGTCGCATCCGGCAATGCGCCGAAACGACGTTTAGCTTAAGGCCGGATCCGGGTCAATGCCTTTCAATGGACGGACTGTCCATTCAGAATGCATTAGGAAAATCCTGATCAGTATTCTTCCGGCATAGAGCCCCGACGACGGAACTCTATGCCGGAAGACTATAACGCAGGTGTGAAAGAGCCCTAAGTGAGCTATTGAGCTTGTAAATAAACTTGTGCAAACTGCAAACTATATGAGTAGTTACTAACTACTCATATACTTTGCACAAGTTTATTTACAAGCTCAATAGCTCACTTACATAAAGGAACGGACGTCTTACAATAGGGTGGGACACTGTTATGGGGGGGGGGGGAGGAGAAGTGATATGTGGATGATGACACATTTATATAGCACAAGATGCTTGCGCTGCCTGCCATATATGTGTGTCATCCACAGATCCCCCCGGCCACCTATAACAGTGTCATCCACAGATGCCCCCTAACAGTGCGTCATCCACAGATCCCCCATAACAGTGCGTCATACTGTCATCCACAGATCCCCCATAACAGTGTGTCATACTGTCATCCACAGATCCCCCATAACAGTGCGCCTGCGCACTGAGGAGAGACAGAAAGGAGGGCACATAATCAGTGGAAGCAAGCAGAGGACGGTACAGCAGACGACTGAATCGCTTCTTTTGTAAGTAAATTGTTTTATTATAAATGTAGTTTAATGTTTTTTTCTTTTATTATATTCTGGCTTTTGCTTGGTTATGTATGATGCTTTTTGATAATAAGTAAATGTAGTGGTGCTATAATGTGGACCCCAGGCCTCTCTGATGTCCTGCAGGCTGGGCTGGCGCTGTGGCAGCATACGGTTGGTCAGGCAGCAGAGAGGCTCTGGGGCTGTCATTGTGCTCTGGTACTTTTCCCTTCACAGCCACTGCTATCTCTCTCTCGTACAGTGCAGACTCCGCAAGAGGCTTTCCGTTTGCTCTCCGTCCTCTTAAAAGTCTATGGGAATCAAAACTGATCCATCTGGTTCCTGTTATGCAAGACTGAAAACAAAGTCCGTCTTGCATAAGGGGACCCAGACTGATCCGTTATGCTTTCTCATAAACTTCTATTAGGACAGAGCAAAACGGAATGCCTTTTAGGGTCCATTCACACGTCCGTTGTTTCTTTCCTGATCTGTTACGTTTTTTGCGGAACAGATCTGGACCCATTCATTTTCAATGGGTCCTGAAAAAAATCGGACAGCTCAATTTCAGATCAGGAAAGAAAAAACGGAACAGATCAGGAAAGAAACAACGGACGTGTGAATGGACCCTTAAAGGTTTCCGTTTTGCATTCCATCTGGCCATTCCGTTATATTCCGTTTGAAACGGAACCTATAACGGAATGGCATAACGCAGATGTAAACCCACCCTGTACGGAATAGGTGGTATTTGCCAGAGTTGCTGGAGAACTGTGAGTGCAATTTCGGGGGCACTGACCTGTACAGGGTGTGGAGGATTGGGAGGTTGAGATCCACTGAGGATATTATAAGACTTTTCTGTAGCTTCCTATATTGTTGCAAAGCTTGTGTGTTGGCTGAAGCCTTCCTATCTTACTGGTGGCTGGCCCTGCCCCTCAATTGTGCTTCCGGGTTTGGCTCCGCCCCTAGACTGCAAGGGGGTGGGGCTGAAGTTGGGGGCTGAAGTTGTTGCCATAGAAACATTGTAAAGGGGAGGAGTTAGTAAGATAACCACGCCCATGTGGGGGCGCCAGAAATATTTCTGCACCCAGGCGCCTGTGACCCTAGGATCGGCCCTGACTGGGCATGCTCTTAATCAACTTCTGGGCCAATTCCTGACTGATAGCAACCCATTCTTTCATAATCACTTCTTGGAGTTTGTCAGAATTAGTGGGTTTTTGTTTGTCCACCCGCCTCTTGAGGATTGACCACAAGTTCTCAATGGGATTAAGATCTGGGGAGTTTCCAGGCCATGGACCCAAAATGTCAACGTTTTAGTGCCCGAGACACTTAGTTATCACTTTTGCCTTATGGCATGGTGCTCCATCGTGCTAGAAAATGCATTGTTCTTCACCAAACTGTTGTTGGATTGTTGGAAGAAGTTGCTGTTGGAGGGTGTTTTGGTACTATTCTTTATTCATGGCTGTGTTTTGGGGCAAAATTGTGAGTGAGCCCACTCCCTTGGATGAGAAGCAACCCCACACATGAATGGTCTCAGGATGATTTACTGTTGGCATGACACAGGACTGATGGTTATCTTCTCCGGACAAGCCTTTTTCCTGTTGCCCCAAACAATCGAAAAGAGGCTTCATCGGAGAACATAACTTTGCCTCAGCAGTCCATTCACCATATTTTCTGCAGAAGATCAATCTGTCCCTGATGTTTCTTTTGGAGAGAAGTGGCTTCTTTGCTGCCCTTCTTGACACCAGGCCATCTTCCAAAAGTCTTTGCCTCACTGTGCGTGCAGATGCTCTCACACCTGCCTGCTGCCATTCCTGAGCAAGCTGTGAACTGGTGGCACTCCGGTCCCGCAGCTGAATCCTCTTTAGGAGACGATCCTGGCGCTTGCTGGACTTTCTTGGACGCCCTAAAGCCTTCTTAAGAAGAATTTAACCTCTTTTCTTGAAGTTCTTGATGATCCTATAAAATGTTAATTGAGGTGCATAGTAAACTTGTGAGTGGGGGCACAAAAATTGCTGTGCGGCCGCTCACCCATGCAGCTTAGAGGGAACAACTATAGTGTTATGGGCCCCCCTCCCATTTTTACAAAGAAGCGGCAGATTCAGTAATTAGAGATGGCCTTGCGGTTCGCCCGGCAGTCGTTTTGTGGCAAACTTTGTGTGTTCGCAATTCGCTGAACATGCGAATATATGGAGATATATTGTAAAGAACTTTGACCCATGACACATCCATCAGGTGATACAGGACAGCCAATTGAGACTTTCAGCACATGGACATACCCGTACCTTATAAATAAACCTGATCTGGCCGCCATTTTACATTCAGTGTTTTGCCAGTGTAGGGATAGGTTGCTGTTTGGAGCAGGGGCAGGATGTTAGGGACAGCAAACGCTAGCTAATAGGGCCACAAAAGTCCTTCTAAGGACTGGTATAGGTGTGCTATCGATAGGTGTGATACACAGAGGGGTGCAATATACTTATAATGAGTCAAAAACACGTAGATCTATATAGTGATCACCTGGAAGTCAGGGGCCTAGGGGCTTACTAGGGCCATTTTTATATAGGGTAAGGTTCTGGACAGGTTCGGTCTTATCAGGGCGGGTGGTCTGTGGTTAGGCTATCAGGGCGAGAATAGCACTCCCCTGTAGGGCAATATCAGGGACAGTTCTTTGCCCACCCTGTCCTTCAATACCACATCATCATCTAGCCCAGGGATAGATAGTTTTTGCTTTCCCTCCGGGATTCATGGATGTGCACTGGAACCCCCCGGATTGTGGTAGGACATATGATTTCTGATTTGGTGCCGCCGAGCACTTGATTTAGTGCCGCCGAGCACTTGTTATTGCCTACCACATCTATGCTTTTTGATTAACTTTAATAATTTAATTTATTTTCATTTTGAGGAATATCTTTTCCATTTACACGTCCGCAAAATAGGTCCGCATCCGTTCCGCAATTTTGCGGAACGGGTGCAGACCCATTAACTTTCAATGGGGCCGGAACATGCTGTCCGCATTTGCGGATCCGCACTTCTGCATCCGTGCTTCAGTTTCTGCAAAAAAATAGAACATGTCCTATTCTTGTGCACAATTGCAGACAAAATTAGGCATTTTCTGTTATATTGCCGGCGATGTACGGTCTGCAAATTGTGGAATGCAGATTGCTGGTGTCTGTGTTTTGCGGATCCGCAAAACACTTATGGACGTGTGAATTGACCCTCACAATAACATTATTAAAGGTTACGTTTTATCTTCATGTATATTCTAATAGATTGCCTTCCTTGTGCAATGTTATAATATTTTAGATGTTAGAAAGTATATTATAGTGCATTTGTATTGTGGGCAGTTCTGTGCGGTTCTGCTGCGATACTGCAGGTATATAGAGGAACAAGCGTTATTGGAACAAATAATTTCTACTGGTGTGATATACCAGTCGCCCCCCCACAAAAACTGATTAAAGCAGGGTGTTATATACCAAGATCGCAAATTCGAATAATACATCTGTTATGTCACTGTCCATGTTTTGGGACTATTTGTGCACTTCTAATAATTATTTCTTGGCTGCAAATATGAGCTGAAGGTTTTCCAGGTTCGCCTGCCAATAAAATGAATGGGACCCGCCGCGAACTTGCTGTTCACAAACATTTGATCGTGTTTGCGCGATCGCGTTCACGAACCATCCCGGCAGATGTTCGTCCATCACTAGTAGTAATGCCAGATTATGTGCCCCTTCACAGTATTTATGGCCAGTTATGTGCCCCCTCAAAGTAGATATGCCCAGATATGTGCCCCCTCAGAGTGTTTATGCCATATTACGTGCCCCCTCACAGTACATATGCCTTCATATGTGCCCCCTCATAGTTATGCCTTCATATGTGCCCCCCTCACAGTAGTTATGCCAGATTAGGTGCCCCCTCAAATTCGTTATCCTCTCAGTAGTGATGCCCACTTTTGTGCCCCCTCACTCTAGTTGTGCCCATCACCCCCCCCCTTGCCCCCATTCTGCAGCATTAGAAAAAAACAAAACACATACTTACCTTCCCTGATGACAGGCTCCCACACTCATTGCACTGCTGGCTGTGCTGAAGGCAGATTCCCGGACTTTTAGCTCTCCTCCCACAGCCAGCAGCTCAATATGGGGCCAGCAGGGAGAGCTCCTGAGCTCTGAAGATCAGTGAAGCAGGGAGCAGAGAAGTTTCCCTGCTTAATTATAGAAACAAACTGCCTGGCCCGGTGTGTGTGAGTGAGTGTGTGCTCCCCCCTCTCCCCCCCCCTCCATATTATACATTTAATGGAGGCATGGAGCGCTCTGATGGGGCCCGAAATTGCCACTGTACTTCATGCTGGGCCCCATCAGAGCGCTCCAGTACAGCGGGGCCCCTGCAAGTGTAATACCAAGCGATCAAAAATCATATGCACCCTAATATAGTAGCAATCAAACCGTCATCTCATCTGGAAAAAAATTAGCCCTACATAAGACAGTAGCCCAAAAAAATAAAAAAAAAATATGGCTTTCAGAATATGGAGACACTAAAAAAAAAAACAACATAATTTGTTGAAAAAAAAAAGCTTTATTATTTAAAACTGAAACAAAAAAAAATTGTCATATTTGCTATGGTTGCGTTCGTAACAGCCTGCTCTATAAAAATAGCACATGATCTAACCTGTCAGATGAACATTGTAAAAAACAAAAAATAAAAACGGTTCCAAAATAGCTATTTTTGTTACCTTGTCTCACAAAAAGTGTAATATAGAGCAACCAAAAATCATATATATAATAAAATAGTACCAACAAAGCTGCCACCTTATCCCATAGTTGTCAAAATAGTAACTTTTTTTGAATTTCTACTCTAGAGGTGCATCAGGAGGTCTTCAAATGTGATATGGCAAGTTAAAATTATCCCAGTGAAATCTGCCCTCCAAAAACCATATGGCGCTCCTTAACTTCTGCGCCCTGCGTGTGCCCTTACAGCAGTTTATGATCACAATCGGGGTGTTTCTGTAACCTACAGAATTAGGCCTCTTTCACACTACCGTTTTTTTTCCGTTTTGCGGTCCGTTTTTTGCATTCCGTATACAGTTCGTATACGGAACCATTCATTTCAATGGTTTCGCAAAAAAAAAGGAATGTGTTCCGTATGCATTCCGTTTCCGTATTTCCGTTCCATTGAAAGATAGAACATGTCCTATATTTGGCCGCAAATCACGGTCCGTGGCTCCATTCAAGTCAATGGGTCCGCAAAAAACGGAACACATACGGAAATGCATCCGTATGTCTTCCGTATCCGTTCCGTTTTTTGTGGAACCATCTATTGAAAATGTTATGCCCAGCCCAATTTTTTCAATGTAATTACTGTATACTGTATATGCCATACGGAAAAACGGAACGGAACAACGGAACGGAAACGGAACCACAACGGAAGCAAAAAAACTGAACAACGGATCCGTGAAAAACGGACCGCAAAACACTGAAATGGACATACTGTAGTGTGAAAGAGGCCTTAGGGTAATAAATATTGAGTTTTGTAATGTAATTAAATGCTATGATACTGCGCTTAGGGACATAGTACAATTGTACACTAATACCAATTGTACTATGTCCCTAAGCGCAGTATCATAGCATTTAATTACATTACATTGCCTTCTCCTGTGCGGCGGGTTTTGTGGTTCCGCCGCGATACTGCTACTGTTACATATAGTACCCACTGAGCGCCTCTTTAGCAATTCCCAAATATTGAGTTTTGTTTGGCTGTTAACCCTTGCTTTGTTAATGGATTAAAATGGCAAATCAGCCAAAAAAGTGAAATTCAGAAATTTCACATTTTACTTTAATTGTGGAACACCTAAAGGGTGTACAAAGTTTGTAAAATCAGTTTTGAATAACTTGAGGAGTGTCATTTCTAAAATGGGGCCATTTATGGATGGTTTATATTATGTAAGCCCCACAGTGACTTCATAACTTGGATTGGGTCAATGACTTCATCGTCCACCACCTCCTCTTCCACTTCCTCACTCTGCTCATCCTCCTGACTTGTTGACCTAACCACTACCTCAGTGATTGACAACTGTGTCTCATCCTCTTTATCAACCTCTTGAGACAGTAATTGTCGTTGAGTTATTGGCAACTGTGTCTCATCATCATCCACCTCATTAAAGACTAATTGCCGTTCCCCACTGTCATCTTCTTATGATTGTGGATGCTCAAGAGTTTGGGAATCAGGGCACAAGATCTGTCCCTCTTCAAGCATGCTTGGTGAGAGTGCCAAATCAAGGAATGGTGCTGAAAAAAGCTCCTAGGAATATCCGAGTGTGGGATCACTTGTTTGCCCAGACTCTCCATGGTGGGTAGAAGGATGATCAGGGTGAGGATTGGATTGAGCAGACTCATTGCTACTGAGACTGGACTTGGTGGAAGAGAGGGTGGTGCTTAAGCGACTGGAAGCATTATCTGCTGCAATCCAACCGACCACCTGGTCGCACTGGTCTGACTTCAAGAGTGATGTCCTGCGACGCCCTGCATCTGAGCTTTGTGCAGTAACAAGGACCTTTGGTGACGTCACAGTCATCACATGATCCATCACCATGGTAAAAGATCATGTGATGGATCATGTGATGACCGGAGTGACGTCATCACAGGTCCTGTTCATGTAATTAATGCTCACCCCAGGTCCTGTTCAGCAAAGGAGACACAAGGAGATGCCGGGCTAAGCGAGCAAGTGGATTACGTTTTTTTTTATTTTTTTTAACCCTTCCAGCACAATTTTACTATGCATTCTGTATTCAGAATGCTATTATTTTCCCTTTTAACCATGTTATAAGGGAAAATAATAATGATCGGGTCTCCATCCCGATCGTCTCCTAGCAACCGTGCGTGAAAATCGCACGGCATCCTCACTTGCTTGTGGATGCTTGTGATTTTCACGCAACCCCATTCACTTCTATGGGGCCTGCGTTGCGTGGATTATCACACCGCAACGCACAAAGAGGAGCATGCTGCGATTTTCACGCAACGCATAAGTGATGCGTGAAAATCACTGCTCATGTGAACAGCCCCATAGAAATGAATGGGTCGGTATTCAGTGCGGGTGCAATGTGTTCAACTCACATATCGCATCCGCGCGGAATACTCGCCCGTGTAAAAGGGGCCTTAGGGAGCAAAGGAGATAGCAGGGGTTCTGTGAGGATGAGATAAGAGAAGGACGGGATATGGGGGGCAGGTGTCAGGGAGTCTATGGAGGCAAACAAACGACTTAATAAGGCAATAAAACTATTGAATAAGCATTGAACCTGCTGGTCTACAGCATCCAGACAGCAGTAGCTTCAAGAGTTCCGCTGCAGTCTCACTCTCCTCAGGAAGATATTCTTCTCTGCAGAATGAAGAGAAGTGGCAAGTCCGAGTGGCTCCACAGCTTGGGAGCTTGTAAGCTGCAAGTTTCCTTCATTGCTTGGCAACAGCAGCCGGCTCCTGCAACTTGCATGAAACAGGCTGTCATGTTACTGCTCCTGTGCCGCTTTTGAGCTTGGGCCCCAAAGCAGTGGCTTCTCTGCTTCCTCTATAGCTGCCTACCTGCCCACATTGAACTATGTGGACTGCAAAACATTGCGCAAGGCAGTTATTTATTATGTACCGTACCACTTTTCAAGTGCAGATACATATGATCGTGTGCATGAATCCTACAAGGTACATACTGTATTTCCCGCACTATAAGACACACTTTTTTTTACCCCAGAAGTGGTGGAAAAATGGCATAAGTGTATCTTAAAATGTAAATACTAATGAGCACTATGGAAGCACTCATTAGTTCGCTATATTGCTATAACTTTGTTTTTTAGAATATTCGTCATATTCTAAAACACTGTTATAGCAATATAGTGAATATTCATTAAATACACATATAAACAGCAATTTAGCTAATATAGTGCTATAGCAGTGATGGCTAACCTTGGCACTCCAGCTGTGGTAAAACTACAACTCCCAAGATGCCCCCCTTGCTTGGCCGCTCTCAGAACTCTGTAGAAATAAATGGAGCATGCTGGGAGTCGTAGTTTCACCACAGCTGGAGTGCCAAGGTTAGCCATCACTGTGCTATAGTATTTATTTTTAATAGTGTACATTTTTTCCGAATCTGAACTTCAGAAGAGACAAAAAAAAGTGACTATAAAAAAATACTATAGCACTGTATTAGCTAAACTGCAGTCTATATGTGTATTTCACGAATATTTGCTATATTGCTATAACTTTGTGTTTTAGAATATGACGAACATGACGAATATTCTAAAAAACAAAATGATAGCAATATAGCGAATATTCGTTATTTTGAATATTCGTCTTTTTTTTTCCCAATCTGTACGGTCGTTCACATACTCCTCTCCGACAAGCGTCCCCGTCACCATGGGAACGCCTGTGGGTTAGAATATACCATCGGATCTGAGTTTTCACGATCTCAGGGAAAACTTAGATCTAACGGTATTTTCTAACCCACAGGTGACGGGGACGCTTGTCGGGGACGAGTATGCGAACAACTGTAAAGATTGGGGAAAAAAATTGAATATTCTAAATAGCCAACCAATAGGAAAGTTGCCTTATACAGTTAAAAGAAAATCGCAATATGCGAATAATTAAATCGCATATTATTCGCTATAAATAGAATAATGACAAATATTCGATTTTGACTAATATAAGACAAATATTTAATCGAATATTCGCGAAATATCGCAAAATCGAATATGGCACCTCCCGCTCATCACTAGTGGTGACTGCATCAAAATGAAGGAGTTCATTGCTGGGGCCCCCTCCCCTTTGGTCCCATAGCAGTGGCATGGTCTTCCTCCTTTGAAGGTATGCCACTGAATGCACCAAATCTATGCTTAAAAATTTATTCTAGAGAAACATTTATCATATACATTTGACATGTTCAAATGATACTCTACACCAGGGCTGGCCAACCTGAGGCTCTACAGCTGTTGCAAAACTACAACTCCCAGCATGCCCAGGCTACCTACAGCTATCAGCCTACAGCAGGGCATGGTGGGAGTTGTAGTTTTACAACATCTGGAGAGCCTCAGGTTGGCCATGCCTGCTCTACACATACAATATTACCGACCTTATGGTGCTTACTTTCCTTCTTAACACGTGGATACAATTCAACAATTTACAATTCACTTAGGATCCAGCACTTTAAGCTTCCTTCAAAAGTTATTATTTCTTTCCCATTCATTTCCTTTAAAATATCCCCTAGTGTTAAACTTGAAAAAAGTCCCATCAGGTGACAATAAATTAACCAAAATGGCAACTATTCAGAATCTAGTCGTTAATAGATGGAGAATAAGATTTTGAATTCATAGGAGTTTCTTTATATTTTCAGAATGTGAATGTTACAAAAAAGTAACTGAAGGACATTGTATTTAATTGATACTTTGAGCCTGATACAAACATGTGTGACTTCCTGTGTTATTTTCATCCACATTTCTATTTGTTGTCCGACCTCCATCCACATCTGTTCTGTTATGAAATGGAGTGACTTCCATATGATGACCGCACAGTGCACTTATGGCCTGTTGCTATACACTTATTAACGGGTGTTTTAGGAATACTAGCCATGTGTTGTGTCACCTGAGATGTTTTTAAGAAAACATCATTTGTACACTAAATTTCTGTCACCTATTCTCCGCTTTCATAGAAATTAAGATTACAATCTCTACACCAGACTAGGGTAAGCATCCTGCAACCATCAGAGGATATGAACTTCAGTCTCTTCTTAAATACCATGAAGGATTTCCATCCAATGCCACAATGATCTCAGATGCTCCAATAAAGAGCTGAAACTATTCCCAAATGATTTTTGGAAATGTAAATAACTGTGAAAGCAAAAACACATGTGAAGTGAATGAAGGAGATGGCTGTGGCTTCTAAATGAAGTAAGGTCTGGTACAAGAAAATCAGCAGACAACTTACAAATGACATTTCGAGAAGGCAAATAGGCTTTTCTTAATTACATATGAACAATGTGGAAATTCTTGTGATATGCCGCTGGAATTTCAGATTAACTTACTTTGTAAGTTAGTTGTGATCATAGGATTACATATGCTTAGTTGGAAGCTCGATTTAGATTCACAGAACATTAAAAATCAATTATCAGTTCCATAGTTTTCTTCTTTATATGAAGACTTGAAATAGTCTAACAGGAAAAAGATTTCCAACAGCGAGATCTAGTGCCCAAATGGTTGTCACCCAGCTGTCCACAGAATGCCATTAAAAGAGAAGAAACATATTATAGAGCAGAAGAAGCTGATCAGATTGATATATAGTTTTGTGGTAAAATTGATCATTTATACAATTTCAATCTCTGCATGTCAGCTGTGTACACCCTTCACATTTTGCAGGGTGCTTTATCAAAATGGCTATTCTTAAAGGGGTTGTCTCAGTTATGAAAAAAAATAATAAAGCACTGTAAATCTGATGTTAGCAATATATATTAGCTAAGCAAGTTTTAGGCTAAAAAAATTATATATGAGTACTACACTCACGGGAAGTCTCTGGAAGTCTCCATGACACCACATCCTGAGACTGACTTCCTCTGATAGGACAGGAAAAAACACAGAGAGGCTAAAAACCCCACCCCTTCCCCTCATCGCTAGTGTATTTTAACAGAAACCAGCATAAGGGGTAGAAACTTAAGAATTTAGAAAATAATAAAATGGGCGGGAAATATGTGGTGTCATGGAGACTTCCCGGAAACCGGATTAGGGTACTTTCACACTAGCGTTTTTTTTTTTTCCGGCATAGAGTTCCGTCACAGGGGCTCTATACCGGAAAAGAACTGATCAGGCATATCCCCATGCATTCTAAATGGAGAGTAATCCGTTCAGGATGCATCAGGATGTCTTCAGTTCAGTCGTTTTGACTGATCAGGCAAAAGATAAAACCGTAGCATGCTACGGTTTTATCTCCGGCCAAAAAAACTTTGACATGCCTGAATACCGGAGCCAGCATTTTTTCCCATAGGAATGTATTAGAGCCGGATCCGGCATTCAAAATAACGAAATGCCGGATCCGTCCTTTCGGCCTGCGCATGCGCAGACCGGTAAAAATGTGAAAAAAGATATAATACGGAACCATCTGTCCGCATGACAAGAGAAGAGACGGATCTGTCCTTGCAATGCAGATCGGCGGATCCGGCGGGCAGTTCCGATGACAGAACCGCCCGCCGGATCACACTGCCGCAAGTGTGAAAGTAGCCTTACCGGTGAGTGTAATACTCATTTCTAGAGTTGAGCGGACACCTGGATGTTCGGGTTCGACGGGTTCGGCCGAACTTCACAAAAAAAGTTCGGGAGCCGAACATGACCCCGATCCCGAACCCCATTGAAGTCAATAGGGACCCGAACTTTGGAGCACTAAAATGGCTCTAAAAAAGTCATGGAAAGGGCTAGAGGGCTGCAAATGGCAGCAAAATGTGGTTAAGGTTGAGGAGGCGGTGGATGTGGCGGTGTAGGTGGAAGCAGCGGTGAAGGAGGAGGAGGTAGCCAACACTGGTTTTTGGTTTTGTATTTTATTATTATTATTATTATTATTATTTATTTATTTTTGTTCAAATTTGGGTAGACCCCAAAACATTGGGAAATATAAAAAATAAAACGAAGAGAAAGTGCGCTGGAGTACAACAATGGCTGGGTGAGGCCGGTATACATATCTATTTTGCACAAGATACGGACAAGTCCTGTGGGATCCATGCCTGGTTCATTTTAATGAACGTGAGCTTGTCCACATTGGCTGTGGACAGGCGGCTGCACTTGTCTGTGATAACGCCCCCTGCCATGCTAAACACATGTTTAGACAATACACTGGCTGCAGGGCAGGCCAGCACCTCCAAGGTGTAAAGTGCATGCTCAGGCCATGAGCCCAATTTCGAGACCCAGAAGTTGAAGGGGGCAGACCCATCATTCAGTATGTGTAGGCGTGTGCACAAATACTGCTCCACCATGTTGCTGAAATGCTGCCTCCTGCTGAGACGCTCCATATCAGCTGGTGGTGCTGGTTGTCGTGGCATGCTGACAAAGCTTTTCCACATTTTGTCCATGCTAACCCTGCCTCTGAGGTGCTGGTGGTGCCCCAGCTGCATTGGCGACCTTTTCCTCTGCCTTCGCCTTGTGCTTCCACTGTGCCCCCGCTGTCAGGTGGGAATGCCACCAACAGCACGTCTACCAGCGTGCGCCTGTTATCGGACATCTTACGATCACGCTCCAGTAACGGAATTAAGCAAGGTACGTTGTCCTTGTAAAGGGGATCCAGCAGCGTGGCCACCCAGTAATCAGAACAAGTTAGAATGTGGGCAACTCGGCGGTCGTTGAGGAGACACTGCAGCATGTAATCGCTCATGTGTGCCAGGCTGCCCAGAGGCAACGAAAAGCTGTCCTCTGTGGGAGGTGTATCGTCTGTGTCCTCTCTGTATCCCCCCAGCCATGCACCAGTGATGGCCATGAGCTGGCTTGGGTGCCACCCTGCTGTGAACACGGTTCCTCATCCTTATCCTCCACCTCGTCATCCTCCAGAACTGTGCCCTGGCTGGAAAATTGTGTACCTGGCGTTTGTGGGTGCAGGAACCCACCCTCGGAGCCACTTGTGAATGACTGGCCTGAAACCCTATGAAATTATCCCTCTTACTCCTCCTCCTTCTGTGCCACATCCTCCATCATCGTCAGGAGCGTTTTTTCAAGGAGGCAGAGAAGTGGCATAGTAACGCTGAGAACGGCGTCATTGGCACTGGCCATGTTGGTGGAGTACTCGAAACAGCGCAACAAGGCACACAGATCTTGCATGGAGGCCCACTCATTGGTGGTGAAGCGGTGCTGTTCCGCAGAGCGACTCCACCTTTCGTGCTGCAGCTGAAACTCCAATATCGCCTACTGCTGCTCGCACAGTCTGGCCAGCATGTGCAAGGTGGAGTTCCACCTTGTGGGCACGCTGCATATGAGGTGGTGAGCGGGAAGGCCGAAGGTACGCTGCAGCGCTGACAGGCGAGCAGCAGCAGGGTGAGAACACCGAAAGTGCGCACAGACAGCCTGCACTTTATGCAGCAGATCTGACATATTGGGGTAATTTTTAAGGAACCTCTGCACCACCAAATTCAGCACATGCGCCAGGCAAGGGATGTGCGTCAAACCAGCTAGTCCCAAAGCTGCTACGAGATTTCGGCCATTATCGCACACCACCAGGCCAGGCTTGAGGCTCACTGCCACCAACCCCTCACTCATCTTTCTGTTGTTCCATGCCCGTTCACACTTCCTGGACGGTGTGGGGTTTGTCCCCCAAACAGATAAGTTTTAAAACTGCCTGCTGTCGTTCACCCCTGGCTGTGCTGAAGTTGGTGGTGAAGGTGTTACACTAACTTGATGAGGAGGCGGTAGAGGATGGGGAAGTAGAGTAGGAGGAGGAAGCAACAGGAGGCAAACTGAAGCGCCCTGTAATCCTCGGTGGTGGAAGGACATGCGCCAAACTGCTATACGCCTCAGGCCCAGCCACTACTGCATTTACCCAGTGTGCTGTTATGGAGATATAACGTCCGTGACCGTGCTTACTGGTCCACGTATCCGTAGTTAGGTGGATGATGCCACAGATGGCGTTGCGCAGTGCACACCTGATTTTGTCCCCCACTTGGATGTGCAGGGAAGGGATGACTCGCCTGGAAAAGTGGTGGCGGCTGGCCACGACGTACTGTGGGAGAACGTTTATGCCTCGCTTCAGGCTCTGATTGCACAGTGTGCAAACCACTCGTGTATTGTCGTCAGCACATTGTCTGAAGAACTGCCACACCAAGGAACTCCTTGGAACTGGCTTTGGTGTGCTCGGTCCCTTGGTGCGGTGGGCAGGAGCAGGCAAACTATCTAGGGGATGGCCGCTCCGCTTTTGCACCCTGCTCCCTCTTCTGCAGTGCTGGTGGCTCTGTGCGACCACCGCCTCTTCCTCCGAACTACACAGGTCACTCGCATGACCTTAATTCCATGTGGGGTCAAGGACCTCATCGTCCTCCGCATCATCTTCCACCCAGTCTTCACCCCTGCCCTCCTTGTTGGTCTGCACACAGCAGAAAGCCGCAGCAGTTGGCACCTGTGTTTCGTCATCATCCGAGACGTGCTGCGGTGGTCTTCCCATGTACTCATCTTGAAACATAAGTGGTTGGACATCGGTGCAATCAATCTCTTCCACTTCTGGGGCAGGGCTATGTGGATGACCCTGGGAAACCCTGCTAGCAAAGTCATCAAAAAGCAGAAGAGACTGCTGCATGACTTGGGGCTCAGACTGCTTGGCTGATTTGCAAGAAGGTGAGGAGAAAAACAAATGAACATCGGCTGCAGGTGCCAACTCTGATCTTTCAGCAGGATACTAGGTGGGAGACAATGTGTAGGAACTGGAGGCACTGTCAGCAACCCAATCTACTATCGCCTGTACTTGTTCTGGCCTCATCATTTGTAGAGCCGCATTAGGCCCGACCAAATAATGCTGAAGATTCTGTCGCCTACTCGCACCTGGGGAAGGTGTTTCACTTGTGCGTGTAGCTGACACAGATCGACCACGTCCTCTCCCTTCAACAGGAGCTCCACCAGCAGCACCACGACCGGGGCCACGTCCCTTATTTGTCACTCTCCTCATTCTCTGCAAATTTAGGATCTTGCAAAAAATTGGTGTTTTTCTATTAACAGAATATTATTGCAGTATTTCAAGCTTGTATTTTACACTGGCAGATAAAGCAAAGGCCACAAATTATGTATTTTGCCCAAAATGGGTGTTTTTTTTTTATAACAAAATATTATTGCAGTATTTCAAGCTTGTATTTCATACTGACAAATGCAGCAAAGGCCCCAATTGTAGGGTATTGCCTAAAATAAGTGTAATTTTTAAACCCAGAATATTATTGCAGTATTTCACAATGAAAAATGCAGCAAAGGCCTCAGATGTAGGGTATTGACAAAAATGGGTGATTTTTTTAAACCCAGAATATAATTGCAGTATTTCAAAATTGTATTTGACTGTCACGAAAGCACATATTCTGTGCTGGTGTACTGAATTTGTATAAAATGTCCGCCGACGCCCACCTAACTAACAGACGGATAAAAGTTATTTTCAGTGGCACTGGACTTAGAGCAGGGTAAAAATGCACTGCACCCACAAAACAAAATTGCTGTAGATCGCTGAGTTAAACAAGCACATCTGATAAAAGATCCTTTCCTATTCCTACACTAATCAGAGCAGACTGACGTGCAGAGCTACGTGACTCCAGCATACATAGAAGCTGGTTCACATGCTCCACTGGCCAATCACAGCCATGCCATTAGTAGGCATGGCTGTAATGGCTTCTAAGGGCACAAGAGTTAAACGCTTGTTGATTGGCTGCTCTGCAGCCTTTCAAAAAGCACCATTAAATCGTCGAACACCAAACCCGAACTTTTCAGTAAAAGTCCAGGGTCCAAAATTCTTAAAGTTCGGTATGAACCCGAACTTTACAGTTCAGGTTCGCTCAACCCTACTTATTTCCCCAGTCGTCTCCATGACACTACATCCTGAGAACTACATAACAAAGTGAACAACTCAGGGAGGCACTACAGCACCCAGGACCTTGCTTCCAAAGGCCATATCCTCACTGGCAAATACGTCCAGCCTATAATGTTTAGTAAAGGTATGGGCCCTCTTCCAAAAGGCCGCCCTGCAAATCTGCTCCAAGGAGGCAGTGGCCCTTTCGGCCCAGGAGGTGGACACTGCTCTCACTGAATGGACTCTAAGAGAAGGGGGAGGTTCTTTACTGGAGGCAGAATATGCCTCCATAATTGCACTCCTTATCCAACGCGAAATAGAGCTCTTAGCCACTTTTTTTGCCTTTGTTAGGGGAAAAAAAACTGTATAAACAGGTTCTAGTCAATTCTCCATTCTTTAGTAACTTCAATATAATAAAGAAAGGCCCTTCTCATGTCTAGATTATGTAATTTCTCTTCTTACTCATTCCTAGGATTGGCATAGAATGAGCGAATGACTATATTTTGGGATCTATAAATAATGAAAGTGGGGCACACTCTCAAAGTATAGGGATCTTTATTAACACAAATGGTAAGAATGCAGAAATGACAGTAAATCTTAAAAAATGGTAAATAAAAATGCAGAAAAAATGTTAAAATACACTAGGTATAGACAATAAAATTGATTAAATTTAGATTATAAATAATCATGAAAAATGGGTAAAAATATATTAAACAATGCAAATACTATAGTCAATATGTGCATGGATCCCAATATAAACTTTCAATGCGAATAGTCAGTCACAAAGTATAAGCTCACTGGTTGTTAGGTATAGAGTCCCATATACGGTTAGTATAATGTTATATAATTTTATAGAAAGGTCCTTACTTGCCAGTTGTAGCAATGCTTGAAAGCGTATGCAGCCTGTGGGTTTGCGTTAGATAATATTCAGGCTGTTCATACGCACAGCGGCGTCCCGCTGTATTCAATGTAGCAAAAGCGATCGCTTGTCGATGGTTTGTAGAGGCTTACCCGAGGGTCTTTTGATGTTGGATATTGAGCTCTCGACACGGCGTACCTGTCTCGGTTCCGGTCTCAAGAGCTGGTGTCCAGGTTTGAGTTTTTGGCCGCCAGTGAAATTTGTTTGTTGCACGCGGTGTCGATGTCTTTCATCACCAGCGTGACAGCGATAATTCACTTCGGCGGCTTTCTTGTTAAATGGCAGTTGTCCAGACTTCCTCGGTTTTGCAGGATCTCTCTACTCCATAGGGGGATTGATACCAGACGCGTTTCGGGGATTTACAAAAATGACCCCTTCCTCCTGAGCGATAATTCACTTCGGCGGCTTTCTTGTTAAATGGCAGTTGTCCAGACTTCCTCGGTTTTGCAGGATCTCTCTACTCCATAGGGGGATTGATACCAGACGCGTTTCGGGGATTTACAAAAATGACCCCTTCCTCCTGAGGAAGGGGTCATTTTTGTAAATCCCAGAAACGCGTCTGGTATCAATCCCCCTATGGAGTAGAGAGATCCTGCAAAACCGAGGAAGTCTGGACAACTGCCATTTAACAAGAAAGCCGCCGAAGTGAATTATCGCTGTCACGCTGGTGATGAAAGACATCGACACCGCGTGCAACAAACAAATTTCACTGGCGGCCAAAAACTCAAACCTGGACACCAGCTCTTGAGACCGGAACCGAGACAGGTACGCCGTGTCGAGAGCTCAATATCCAACATCAAAAGACCCTCGGGTAAGCCTCTACAAACCATCGACAAGCGATCGCTTTTGCTACATTGAATACAGCGGGACGCCGCTGTGCGTATGAACAGCCTGAATATTATCTAACGCAAACCCACAGGCTGCATACGCTTTCAAGCATTGCTACAACTGGCAAGTAAGGACCTTTCTATAAAATGATATAACATTATACTAACCGTATATGGGACTCTATACCTAACAACCAGTGAGCTTATACTTTGTGACTGACTATTCGCATTGAAAGTTTATATTGGGATCCATGCACATATTGACTATAGTATTTGCATTGTTTAATATATTTTTACCCATTTTTCATGATTATTTATAATCTAAATTTAATCAATTTTATTGTCTATACCTAGTGTATTTTAACATTTTTTCTGCATTTTTATTTACCATTTTTTAAGATTTACTGTCATTTCTGCATTCTTACCATTTGTGTTAATAAAGATCCCTATACTTTGAGAGTGTGCCCCACTTTCATTATTTATTTATGCTATTTATCACTTTCAGACTGGGTGTTGTCTGGTAAGTGGGTGCACCTCTGTGTGGTTTTTCCACCTCATTTTAGTGCGACATTCCTTGTTTGATTAACTAATATTTTGGGATCTGTGGAAAGTTGATACTACCTTAGGTAGGAAATTGGGGTCTAGTTTAAAAATTTGCATATCTTCTAAGACCCTAAGAAAGGGCTCCTGGATGGACAGGGCCCGGAGCTCACTTACTCTTCTCGCAGAGGATATTGCTACTAAGAAAATGGTTTTGAGAGTAAGCCATTTGTTAGACAGGGTATTAAGGGGTTCAAACAGGGAATCCGGCAATCCTAAAAGAACCGTATTTAGGCTTCAACCTGTATGCCTCTTTCAGGAATCTAGAAATTCAGGGAACCTCATAAAGACTAGTATTATAGAGGGCACCCAGGGCAGACAACGGTACTCTTAGAGTGTTTGGGAAGAGATCCATATCCAACCCATCCTGGAGAAATTCCAGAATGAGAGGAATATTGGGGAAAGACCGGTTAAACCTGTCACCACACCACGAGGCAAACTTCTTCCAGACCTTAAAATATGCTATAGAAGTATTGGACTTCCTGCTAAGCATTTAGGTATCCACCACCCTCTGGAATAGATGTCTACCTAAGAGGATGGATTGTTCAGTAACCAAGCTGATAGATTGAGAAGCTTGGGGTTCGGATGGTAGATTGGACCCTGCATTAGGAGGTCTTCCGTCGGGGAAAACAGGATTGGATCTTCCCATCTGAGGGATCTCAGGAGACCAAACCAGCCTCTTCTGGGCCAGAAGGGAACCACCAGGATCAGGGTACATTCCTCGGTTTGGAATTTTTCTAGAACCTTCAAATTCATCGAAATTGGTGGAAAAGCGTAAACGAAGGCACCTACAAAGACGAAGGCACCAACTGCTACGTAGGGATCCCTTGGATTCAGGGACAAGTAATGTGGCACCTTGTGATTTTTGTTTGAGGCGAACAGATCCAAATCCAGGCTGCCCTAATGAAACTGGAACCTCTGAAAGGCTGTTTAAGAAAGATACCACTCACCTAGATCCAATCTCTGTCGACTGAGAAAATATGCTCTTAGAGAGCCTTTTAGGTGCACTGCTGCAAGCGATCTTAAATTATTCTCTGCCCACATGAATATCTGTCTTGAGAGACCCTGAAGATGACTGTGCCTTGTTCCTCCCTGATGGTGGATGAAAGCCACTGCTGTGGAGTTGTCCGAGTGGACCAGTACATGATGGTTTTGTGACTGGGTCTGTGATGCTTTTAGACCTTCCCATATCGCCCGAAGTTCCCTGTAATTGAAAGACATCCTCCTCAGAGGTTCGGTCCAAGTTCCCCGAAAGGAGCTTGTGGCTGTAAGAGAGCCCCAGCCCCAGGAACTGGTGTCTGTTGTCAGCGAGAAAACCTCTTCCTGATTCCAGAAGACCCCCGTCTGTAGATTCTTGTCTCTCAGCCACCACTGTAAAGAGCTTCTGACCTCCCTGTTCAATGCTATTTTCTGGTCCAGGGTGAATTGTGACCTGTTCCAATTCCTGAGGATAAGGTTCTGTAGAGGTCTCATGTGGGATTGTGCCCAGGCAACTGCAGGAATGCAGGATGAGAGGCATCCTAGCATCTTCATGCCTTCTGTAATGGAACAAATGGGACTCTTCAAGAATTGTTGGATTCTGAGCTTCAGGTCATGGACTTTTGGAAGAGGTAGAAAATATTTCTGTAGGACTGAATCTAGAAGGATGCCCAAAAATATTCTTCTGCTGTCAGGAAGGAGGTTGGACTTTTCCCAGATGACTATCCAGCCCAGGGCCTGAAGATGAGAAGGGACCACCTGAAGATGGGAATGAAGCAGATCCGCATTTTCTGCTATGATTAAAAGGTCATCCAAGTATGGAATTATTAGTATTCCTTTCTGGCTTAGGGAGGCCACTACTTCTGCCATGACTGGAGAAGATGTATGCGAGGAGCAGAAGATGTTCCGAAAGGAAGGCAATTGAACTGGTAATGATGGATCTTTCCCTCCAGCTGAACTGAGAATCTTAGATATTACCTTGATTTTGGCTGGATTGCGATGTGAAAGTAAGCATCCTTGAAGTCTATTGTGGCCATCATAGACCCCTTCTTGATGAGATTCAAGGCAGATCTTACAGTCTCCATCTTGAATCTGCGATAAGTGATAAATTTGTTTAGTGGCTTCAGGTTTATTATAGTCCTGAATTTCCCGGTTGGTTTCCGGACTAAAAATAATAGGGAATAGTGACTAGGGTTGAGCGAACCCGAACTGTAAAGTTCGGGTTCGTACTGAATGTTAGGGTTTATTGTACCCAGACCCAAACATTTTCTGAAAAGTTAAGGTTCGAGTTCGGTGTTCGACAATTTAATGGCGCTTTTTGAGAGGCTGCAGGGCAGTCAATCAACAAGTGTTTAACTAGTGTGCCCTTAGAAGCCATCACAGCCATGCCTACTAATGGAATGGCTGTGATTGGCCAATTGCAGCATGTGACCCAGCCTCTATATAAGCTGGCGTCACGTAGCACCACACATCAGTCTTCTCTTACTAGTTGTAGGGCTAGGATGCTGCTGCTGTGAGGGAGAGATTAGGAAAGACTCTGATATCTGCACTTGGTGTGAAGTCAGCGATCTACAGCGTTTTTTTGTTTTGGGGGTGCAATGCAACATTTGCCCTGCCCTGAGCCCAGTGAGATTGAATAAAAAGTTTTAATCCATCTTTTAGTTAGGTGGCTGACTGCGGCCAGTTTGTGCAACAGCAGTGTTTCCAGCACTACATGTGTGCCAGAGACAATAATTTAATCCTGTTCTTGTAGTTCAGTGGCTGACATATACCTATTTTTAAAGTGCACCTGCACTGCATATATGCCAGGGGAAGGGAAAATAATACCGTCTGTGAGTCTGTGAGTTCAGTGGGTGACATATACCCATTTTTTTCTGTAAAGTACCCCTGTGCTGCATTTATGAGAGTGAAATATAATCAGTTAAATCCATTTGTTCCATTGTGGGGTGACATATTTAAATTTTATGTTGTAAAGTACCTCTGAGGCCTGCACTGCATATGTGACAGTGACAGGCAGGCACATAAATTCAGCAAATCCATCTGTTCCATTGTAGGGGGGGACATATCCACAATTTTCTATGTTAAAAACCCCTGTGCTTCATTTGTGAGAGTGAAATATAATCACAGTTAAATCCATCTGTTTTATTTAGGGTTTAAATTTTTTTTGGGGGGGGGCAATAAAGTACCTTTTTGCCCTGTGCTGCATTTCTGACAGTCCAATAAAACCGCCAAATACTGCAGTTACATTTTCTTCTAAAAAATAAAAATTTTCATTGCTATAAAGTACATTTGCGGCCTACGCTGCGTTCCTGTCAGTCAAATAAAACCATTTAATACCGCTGTTACATTTTTGGGCTTCAAATTCCCATTTTTGGGTGTAAAGTACCTCTGAGGCCTGCACATGTTACAGGCAGGCACATAAATTCAGCAAATCCATCTCTTCCATTGTAGGGGTGACATATCCACAATTTTTTATGTTAAAAACTCCTGTGCTTTGTGAGAGTGAAATATAATTATAGTTAAATCCATCTGTTTCATTTAGGGTTTAAAAAAAAACAACTTTTTTTTATTGGGCAATAAAGTACCTTTTTGCCCTGTGCTGCATTTCTGGTAGTTAAAGAAATACAGTTCAATCCATCTGTTTCGTTGTGTGTGAGAAAAAAACTTTTTGGGGCAATAAAGTACCTTTGCTGCCTGCACTGCATAGCAGACCGGGCAATAAGTTAAAAGAAATTTGCCTGTTCCATTGTTGGGTGACATTAACCCATTTTTCCCATCAAAAAAAGCCTGCTCTGCATCGTTCACAAGGAACTTATTTAGTAAAAACGTCTGTTACTACGGTGGGTGTCCGCAAAAAATGAGGAGAGTGTCAAACAAGGGACGTGGCCCTGGTCATGGTGCTGCTGGTGTTGGTGGAGCTCCTGTTGCAGGGAGAGGACATGGTCGATCTATGCCAGCTACACGCCCAATGAAACACCTTCCTCAGGTGCTAGTAGGAGACAGAAGCTTCAGGGTTATTTAGTAAGGCTCTACGAATGGTGAGGCCAGAACAAGTAAAGGTGATAAT
The DNA here is from genome assembly GCF_014858855.1 of Bufo gargarizans. Taxonomy (NCBI): domain Eukaryota; kingdom Metazoa; phylum Chordata; class Amphibia; order Anura; family Bufonidae; genus Bufo; species Bufo gargarizans. The sequence continues at coordinate 229,802,301 of NC_058080.1, read as the reverse complement.
AGATTGGGTGGCTGACAGTGCCTCCAGTTCCTTCACATTGTCTCCCACCCAGTTCCCTGCTGAAAGATCAGAGTTGGCACCTGTTACATTCTCAGGTGACATTTTTACAATTTTTGCCGTATACAAACCCCTGCTCTACAAAGGTGACAGGGACCTAATTTTTCTAAAATAGTCTGTTCCATTGGTGGGTGACAAACTCAGTTTTGCTGTGAATAAACCCCTGCTCTGCATTGCTGACAGGGACCTAAATTTCTAAAAATCGTCTGTTACATTCTTGGGTGACATTTTACAATTTTTCAGTATACAAACCCCTGCTCTGCATAGGTGACAGGGACCTGAAATTTCTAAAATTTGTCTGTTTGTCTGTTCGTCTGATGGTTGACATTAACCCATTTTTGCCAGTGAAAAACCCCTGCTCTGCATTGCCGACAGGGAACTAAATTTAGTAAAAATGTCTGTTAATGATTGGAAGATGCGCGACTAAAAGCGCACGCTGGTCGACACGCTGCTGATGGCATTCCCACCTGACAGCGGGGCTCAGTGAAAGCACAAGGCAAAGGCTAAGGAGAAGGAAGAGTTTGCCAATGCAGCTGGGGCACCGCCACCACCTCAGAAGGCAGGGTTAGCATGGCCGAAATGTGGAAAAGTTTTGTCAGCACGCCACAACAACCAGCACCACCAGCTGGAATGTTTTAGCAGGAGGCAGCATTTCACCAACATGGTGGAGCAGTATGTGTGCACACGCCTACACGTACTGACTGATGGGTCTGCCCCTTCAACTTCTGGGTCTCCAAATTGGGCACATGGCCTGAGCTTGCCCTTTACGCCTTGGAGGTGCTGGCCTGCCCTGCAGCCAGTGTATTGTCTGAATGTTTGTTTAGCACGGCAGGAGGGAGTTATCACAGACAAGTGCAGCCGCCTGTCCACAGCCAATGTGGACAAGCTCACGTTCATTAAAATGAACCAAGCAGGGATCCCACGGGACTTGTCCGTACCTTGTGCACAATAGACATGTATACCGACCTCACCCAGCCATTGTTGCAGTCCAGCGCACTTTCTCTTTGTTGTATTTTTTATACTTCCCAATGTTTTGGGGTCTACCCAAATTTAAACAAATAATAATAATAAAATAAAATACAAAAACAAAAACCAGTGTTTGCTACCTCCTCCACCGCTGCTTCCACCTACACTGCCACATCCATCCCCTCCTCAACTTCTTACTTCATATGGACCTTCTTCTCCTAGATCAAGATTATTATTTTTTATTTTTACGTATTTTATGTTATTTTAAGTCATTTCCCTATCAACATTTGTTTGCAGAGCACTTGCTATGCTCTTGACCACATTTTGCTGCCTTTTGCAGCCCTCTAGCCCTTTCCATGATTTTTTAGAGCCATTTTAGTGCTCAAAAGTTCGGGTCCCCGTTGACTTCAATGCGGTTCAGGTTCGGGTCAAGTTTGGGTCCGGAAATCAAACTTTTTTGCGAAGTTCGGCCAAACCCGTCGAACCAAAAACTTCCATGTGTCCGCTCAACTCTATTCATTATCTTCGTCAGATTCCTAGGGGATATCCAGGATCTCAGGATCCGACAGATCAGGATTTCCTGAATCGGAATCACTTCCAACACTGATAAGATCTCTAGAGGATCTCGGTCTAGGAGGAGGGGGGCCTGGGGGGAGATGGGGACACATGTCTTTTTTGGGATGCCAGGGCAGATTGAACCTCTTCTCTAACCATGGCCTTGATGTCTTCCAACAGGCCAGAGGACTCGGATTTCACAACAGATGCAGTACCTTCCTTGCACAGTGGTTTAGAACCAGAAGAGGGCAGACGTTTAAAACACGCCTCACTTCCTGGTACTAACCTTAACTGAGGAGGAAAACGATTTTTCAGCGCGAGTGCAAAACATTGTCATGCGTTTTGCACGCGCGTGGGAAAAATCGCTTATGTTTGGTACCCAAACCTGGGTTTCTGTAGATTGCATTATTTCCCCTTATAACATGGTTATAAGGGAAAATAATAGCATTCTGAATACAGAATGCATAGTAAAATAGCGCTGGAGGGGTTAAAAATTTTTTTAAAAAAATTTAACTCACCTTAATCCACTTGCTCGCGTAGCCGGCATTTCCTTCTGTCTTCATCTTAGCTGTGTGGAGGAACAGGACCTGTGGTGACGTCACTCTGGTCATCACATGGTCAGTCACATGATCTTTTACCATGTTATAAGGGAAAATAATAATGATCGGGTCTCCATCCCGATAGTCTCCTAGCAACCGTGCGTGAAAATCGCACTTCATCCGCACTTGCTTGCGGATGCTTGCGATTTTCACGCAACCCCATTCACTTCTATGGGGCCTGCGTTGCGTGGATTATCGCACCGCAATGCACAATATAGAGCTTGCTGCGATTTTCACGCAACGCATAAGTGATGCGTGAAAATCACCGCTCGTGTGCACAGCCCCATAGAAATGAATAGGTCCAGATTTAGTGCGGGTGCAATGAGTTCACATCACGCATTGCACCCGCGCGGAATACTCGCCCGTGTGAAAGGGGCCTATGTCTGGGTGGAAATTGGCCCCCTTAGTTTCTGGGCCCCCTTAGTTTCTGGACCCCCTTAGCAGCTGCTACCCTGTAGGTTACACCCATGATTGTAATCTCTTGTGAGCAGGACTCTTGTGAGCAGGACTCTATTTAGATTTGCTGCTCAATTTTTTAAAATAAATATTTTCTATGATATTGGGTTGAAATTTTGCAATCTTCAAGACTAATTGTTAGTTTTCTATAGAATTACGGTCTCACAAAAGATTGAACTTGCAATGTTGTCACCAAACCCATTGTTAATGTAATGTTAGGGAACACTGTATTTTAAACTTGCTGTGTTGATGGAGTCATATGTACGTGTGAATATTTGTAGTTACAAAAAAAAACATTGTCATGTCACATTACCGCGTGGGTACATGGTAAATGAACACTATAATTGTAGTAATATATTACATGAAATTATGAAACTAAAGCGGGTTTCTAGAGCAGATGAAGAGGTTTAGAAGAGTTACAGTAAACAGCACTGAGTGGTCTGACTTTTGTGCGCTGATAAAATCGTTCCAGTGTGAAGGCAGAAGGGTTTCCTCTAGTGTTTCCCCATAATGTGTAGGTGTGCAGGTCTTGTTTATTCAGGGCGGGAGGGAATCCTTCATATAGATATCTACTTTCTCTTCAATATTGAAAAGGTGTGGGTGAATGCTTGAGAGATAGCAATGCCCATAGCTGCAGACATTTTCCTTGATCGTCCTATATCAGGGGGGTTTTCACAGTGCGGGGGAGGCTCATCATTTTCATATATACATCTGCACAGTAACTTTATTGCCATTTGAACCTTGAGACTTGAACAGTTTGCAAGCTGACACACGTGTAGGGATTTACTGAGCCGAAGATCTTAATGGAAGATAAAACTGTAAGTTTTCAAATTAAAGTGTCCTGCGTTTTACAATGTGGAGGGTTAATAGAGGTTACATTTATGACTTAAATTCCTATCTGCATGTTCCAAGTTTAACCTCTCACCTCTATGTATAATAATAATAACTACTAACATATATATATATATATATATATATATATATATATATAATACTGAATACTGTGCTGTATATTATATGAATAGTACAGTAACTGGTACACCTGAAAAATTTAAAGAAAATGTTTTTTTATTATAGTTTTTGTGTTTTCAATATGTGCATATTCTATCAATCAATCTTGTTCTTCTATCTTTCTCTCTCTCTCGATCTTTCATACATACACATCCATCACATGTATATAACTTATATAGTAACAGGGTACTAGAAAATGTTATTTTGGTTATCCAAAAGAGTACTTGTTTGTTTTCAATATGAGCATATTGTATCAACCTATCTATGGCCACATTCACATCACTGACAGTTATTTCAGTTGTTCTCTCCATTAAAGGAACAGAACAAAGTAAATAACAGAAGTTCTGGGTTTGGCACATAACTGAAACCTACAGAGCCAAACAGGTCCTTTTGACTACAGGGAGTGCAGAATTATTAGGCAAATGAGTATTTTGACCACATCATCCTCTTTATGCATGTTGTCTTACTCCAAGCTGTATAGGCTCGAAAGCCTACTACCAATTAAGCATATTAGGTGATGTGCATCTCTGTAATGAGAAGGGGTGTGATCTAATGACATCAACACCCTATATCAGGTGTGCATAATTATTAGGCAACTTCCTTTCCTTTGGCAAAATGGGTCAAAAGAAGGACTTGACAGGCTCAGAAAAGTCAAAAATAGTGAGATATCTTGCAGAGGGATGCAGCACTCTTAAAATTGCAAAGCTTCTGAAGCGTGATCATCGAACAATCAAGCGTTTCATTCAAAATAGTCAACAGGGTCGCAAGAAGCGTGTGGAAAAACCAAGGCGCAAAATAACTGCCCATGAACTGAGAAAAGTCAAGCGTGCAGCTGCCAAGATGCCACTTGCCACCAGTTTGGCCATATTTCAGAGCTGCATCATCACTGGAGTGCCCAAAAGCACAAGATGTGCAATACTCAGAGACATGGCCAAGGTAAGAAAGGCTGAAAGACGACCACCACTGAACAAGACACACAAGCTGAAACGTCAAGACTGGGCCAAGAAATATCTCAAGACTGATTTTTCTAAGATTTTATGGACTGTTGAAATGAGAGTGAGTCTTGATGGGCCAGATGGATGGGCCCGTGGCTGGATTGGTAAAGGGCAGAGAGCTCCAGTCCGACTCAGACGCCAGCAAGGTGGAGGTGGAGTACTGGTTTGGGCTGGTATCATCAAAGATGAGCTTGTGGGGCCTTTTCGGGTTGAGGATGGAGTCAAGCTCAACTCCCAGTCCTACTGCCAGTTTCTGGAAGACACCTTCTTCAAGCAGTGGTACAGGAAGAAGTCTGCATCCTTCAAGAAAAACATGATTTTCATGCAGGACAATGCTCCATAACACGCGTCCAAGTACTCCACAGCGTGGCTGGCAAGAAAGGGTATAAAAGAAGAAAATCTAATGACATGGCCTCCTTGTTCACCTGATCTGAACCCCATTGAGAACCTGTGATCCATCATCAAATGTGAGATTTACAAGGAGGGAAAACAGTACACCTCTCTGAACAGTGTCTGGGAGGCTGTGGTTGCTGCTGCACGCAATGTTGATGGTGAACAGATCAAAACACTGACAGAATCCATGGATGGCAGGCTTTTGAGTGTCCTTGCAAAGAAAGGTGGCTATATTGGTCACTGATTTGTTTTTGTTTTGTTTTTGAATGTCAGAAATGTATATTTGTGAATGTTGAGATGTTATATTGGTTTCACTGGTAAAAATAAATAATTGAAATGGGTATATAATTGTTTTTTGTTAAGTTGCCTAATAATTATGCACAGTAATAGTCACCTGCACACACAGATATCCCCCTAAAATAGCTAAAACTAAAAACAAACTAAAAACTACTTCCAAAAATATTCAGCTTTGATATTAATAAGTTTTTTGGGTTCATTGAGAACATGGTTGTTGTTCAATAATAAAATGAATCCTCAAAAATACAACTTGCCTAATAATTCTGCACTCCCTGTATAATGGGGTTTGTTTGATTTCCATTCGGGTGTGCGCTTTTATTGGCGGAAAAAAAAAGTCCTGCAATGGAGGACCCGAACTAAACCTCCAACACAGATGTGAACTAGCCCTATCTTGTCTATCCATCTTTATCGCTCTCTCATAAATACACATCCTTCACATGCATATATCTAACATATATTAATTAGTCATAAGAAAATGTTATTTTTATTAAATATCTGAAGTAGACTTTGATCGGAATTTTAGAAAAAAATTGATTTGCCGCCAAGCCAAATTTCCTTGTGTTTCGTATTAACAATTTTTTTCCAAAATGGTGGTAAAAAAATTACCCCATCCATTTGCACGCGAAGATGCAGCTATGATCCCATGCAAAATCTTGTCCGCAGTGACGTATGACGTCACCATGCCGGCCAGAATTATGACATCATCACGTCTGTCACGGTTAATTCGTTAAGAATCTATCATAAACTTTTTATTTATTGTTTTTAATTGTTGAGGTTAATGGGTAATGGATTGAACAAATGAGTACAATCTGATATAAACTGATATTTTTCAATCAGTATTGAAAATGACCTGGACGTTGCAGAGAAGAAGAATACATGTGAATCTAAGCTTATTTTATACATATTTTTCTCTAGCCCCTATATGGAGAAGAAGATGCATGTGAAATTACAGAATTAAAACTGTACTGGAATAAATGCTTGGAGTCAGAAAGGTATGGAAAATCATTTTGTGTTCACATAATTTCTATGGGGATAAAGGTTTGCCAGGTGGCAACACTTGTACTTGTAAGGCCAAGCTGACAAATGGGGATTTTTGCTTTCAAAACCATGTGACAAAAATGGCCACAGAAACACATACATTTAAAAAGTATATTAACAAGACGTATATGGAGAAAAAAATGGCATGAAAAATGCAGTGCTTTGAAAAATGAAGACTGGATACAGAAATATGCATGTACAGATATTCATATCTTCCCATAGACTAACAGTAACACTCTGACTACAATATTTTCAGCTGAAAAAGATTAAAAAAAAGGGTCACTACAAATGCAGCATTAAACACACCTAGATTTGGAGGGTAATCTTGCCTAAAAAAGGTTTTTACATTTTATGAACCTAAATTAAGATAAAGCACCAGCATACCTATATGACCTTGTTAGGACATCCCATTTCAAATCCGTGATTGCTTTTATTGGGTTCTCTTTTTATTAGAAGAGAGAGAAAGGGACCTCAAATTTCAACTAGAGTGCAGCAGTTTCTCTCTGTGAGGTTTTTCAATGCAAGCAACTGAATAGCAAATCTCGAGGCACTTACTATTGCAGTCTGAGTGGCCCCAATCTTAGAAAACACCTATATTCTGCAACAGGAAAGGAAAAATGCTGTTCTCGTCTCCATCCTCCATTCATAGAACAGAGAGGCATTGAAAATAATGCCCATATTCTGAGTTTTGAAACCTGGCAGGCTGTTCGGGCAGAGCAGTTCAACATATCCTGCATAGCTAGGATACGGTGCTAGGAACTGCCCGATCCCCATTGACTACAATAGGGTCCAAGGGGGATCCGGATGGTTTCCAGAATAAATGCTGGCTTTCAGCTAAACAAAAATGCATTCATGTGAGACATTTTGTCTAGCAAAAACAGCATTATGCCAGAAAGCGGCCAGATACCTGTAGGATCCCATTGAATTCCCTGCGCTATCCGGCTATGCTGGATATGATGAACAGCAGGGGCGTACATAGAAATCATTGGGCCCCATGGCAAGAATGTGAATTGGGCCCCCTTGTGAGTGACCCATTGCAGCCCCTTGGGGTATGTGCACATCTACTGCAGAGGTTCCAGCAAAAGCCTCTGTTGCAGATTCTAGCAAAAACAAAGGACAAAACAATCTTGAATGACCGCATTATTGTGAATGGGATTCGCCAGGTGCCAGCAGTGTTTGGCATATGCCGGATATGGTGATTCTGGTATTCTGCTGGTATGCTGGAACAGAATAACAAAATCTGATGGCAAGTGATTACCTAGCCTTACCCGATGAATTGTGCCTGATGCTGCTACTTTTTATATAGTGTGTCATCCTTCTCCATGGACTGTGCCAGCTTCTGCTGCTTCACCTCCTCCCCGATGCTGACTCACCGTTTGTGCTGTAGGCTTGGGGCAGATCTTCACAACACTAGTCTGGAGTCTGGACTGGTGATGGTGCGGGATCAGGTCAGGTCTGGACAGGTCAGTCAGGTCACAGTCTGACGTGTGCTGGCAGAGGAACATTACAGGGACATTTTCCAAAGTGCAGACACAGAAATCTAAAGGATTTCATCCAGTCACAACTGATGTTTTTCTGACTGCTGCAGAACCACCTAATACACACCTTAGCTGCTGCAGAACCTGCTAATACACACCTCAGCTGCTGCAGAACCTCCTAATACACACCTTAGCTGCTGCAGAACCTCCTAATACACACCTCAGCTGCTGCAGAACCTCCTAATACACACCTCAGCTGCTGAAGAACCTGCTAATACACACCTCAGCTGCTGCAGAACCTTCTAATACACACCTCAGCTGCTGTAGAACTTCCTAATATACACTACGTGCAGAATTATTAGGCAAATGAGTATTTTGACCACATCATCCTCTTTATGCATGTTGTCTTACTCCAAGCTGTATAGGCTCGAAAGCCTACTACCAATTAAGCATATTAGGTGATGTGCATCTCTGTAATGAGAAGGGGTGTGGTCTAATGACATCAACACCCTATATCAGGTGTGCATAATTATTAGGCAACTTCCTTTCCTTTGGCAAACTGGGTCAAAAGAAGGACTTGACAGGCTCAGAAAAGTCAAAAATAGTGAGATATCTTGCAGAGGGATGCAGCACTCTTAAAATTGCAAAGCTTCTGAAGCGTGATCATCGAACAATCAAGCGTTTCATTCAAAATAGTCAACAGGGTCGCAAGAAGCGTGTGGAAAAACCAAGGCGCAAAATAACTGCCCATGAACTGAGAAAAGTCAAGCGTGCAGCTGCCAAGATGCCACTTGCCACCAGTTTGGCCATATTTCAGAGCTGCAACATCACTGGAGTGCCCAAAAGCACAAGGTGTGCAATACTCAGAGACATGGCCAAGGTAAGAAAGGCTGAAAGACGACCACCACTGAACAAGACACACAAGCTGAAACGTCAAGACTGGGCCAAGAAATATCTCAAGACTGATTTTTCTAAGATTTTATGGACTGTTGAAATGAGAGTGAGTCTTGATGGGCCAGATGGCTGGATTGGTAAAGGGCAGAGAGCTCCAGTCCGACTCAGACTCCAGCAAGGTGGAGGTGGAGTACTGGTTTGGGCTGGTATCATCAAAGATGAGCTTGTGGGGCCTTTTTGGGTTGAGGATGGAGTCAAGCTCAACTCCCAGTCCTACTGCCAGTTTCTGGAAGACACCTTCTTCAAGCAGTGGTACAGGAAGAAGTCTGCAAGGTAAGAAAAACATGATTTTCATGCAGGACAATGCTCCATCACACGCGTCCAAGTACTCCACAGCGTGGCTGGCAAGAAAGGGTATAAAAGAAGAAAATCTAATGACATGGCCTCCTTGTTCGGCTGATCTGAACCCCATTGAGAACCTGTGGTCCATCATCAAATGTGAGATTTACAAGGAGGGAAAACAGTACACCTCTCTGAACAGTGTCTGGGAGGCTGTGGTTGCTGCTGCACGCAATGTTGATGGTGAACAGATCAAAACACTGACAGAATCCATGGATGGCAGGCTTTTGAGTGTCCTTGCAAAGAAAGGTGGCTATATCGGTCACTGATTTGTTTTTGTTTTGTTTTTGAATGTCAGAAATGTATATTTGTGAATGTTGAGATGTTATATTGGTTTCACTGGTAAAAATAAATAATTGAAATGGGTATATAATTGTTTTTTGTTAAGTTGCCTAATAATTATGCACAGTAATAGTCACCTGCACACACAGATATCCCCCTAAAATAGCTAAAACTAAAAACAAACTAAAAACTACTTCCAAAAATATTCAGCTTTGATATTAATGAGTTTTTTGGGTTCATTGAGAACATGGTTGTTGTTCAATAATAAAATTAATCCTCAAAAATACAACTTGCCTAATAATTCTGCACTCCCTGTACACCTCAGCCACTACATAAAAGGCTTTGACCACATCTGTGTTGGGGCCTCATTCGCAGATCAGGTCATAAATTCTGGACACAATTTTATAGCCTAGCAGATGGAAACCCGTCAGATCTCATCATAGTCAGCGGGATCCGTCGGGTGTTGTCGTCCATGAAGTGCCAGATCCGAAACTGCAGTGATTTTCGTTGATTTGCTCCTATGACTGCAGAACAGTGAACGTCACCAGCACAGATGTGAACAAAGCCCAATACACACCTCAGCGGCTGCAGAACATTATAATAGTGACAAGGGAACTACAAGTCTCATTATCACCAGATGTTTTGTTATTATTGGAAGTTAGGGAGATGTAAAATGGAGAGAACTACAACTCCCAGCATGTCCAGGCTGCTATTATCGGATACAAGTAGATATAACACAGAGAGAGTATAAGGCCGGGTTCACATCACCATTTGGTTTTCCGTTCTTCTGATCCGTCAGATGAACAGAAAAATAAAGAAAAAACAGATCCTGTATTTCAAGCATCAGTTCTGCACATTTGGCATCCGTTTATGCCATTTGTGTCAGAGATCCGTTATTTTAGAGGGAAAAAAGTCCTTCATGAAAAAAAGAAAACTAAACGGTGATGTGAACCCAGCTTAAGAAGAGAGAACTACAACTTCTAGCATGTCCAGATTATTATAGGACATCATCTAGTTGTACTAGGAGAGAGCTTTAAAAATAAATAACTATGGCCCCCAGTATTGCCAGACTTATTATTGGGCATCAGTATACATTACAGAGAGGGAGTATAAGAGGAGAGAACTACAATTCCCAGCATTGCCAAACTGTATTAGGGCATACATTTAAATTACATGGAGAGGGATACAATAGGACAGAACCACAACTCACAGCATTACCAGACAGTAATAGGTGTAAGGGATTAGGTAGCGGGGCTGTCGTCTCCTGGGTAGACAGGCACAGTTTAGCAGGCACACCGACGAAGTTACAGTCCACACGGCAGGAACTTCGTTTAACTGACCTCAGCCAGTTTTATTGTCAGGTTGAGGTACAGAACATAAAACATAGCAAACAAAAATCCTAAGCCTGTCCGGCTCTAACTATACAGCATAAACCCTCCCTGACCAAGTGCCGGCCTAATACCAAGCACCCAAACAAAATAGCAAAGTCCGTACCTCTTGTAGTGCTCTCACAGGCTCCATGCAGGTAACCTGTTCCCAGGCTGAGCGAGCTGTGTCTGCATTCTCAGCCTTATATCAGGCCAGCACACCTGAGGAGTAATTACCTGACAGCCCAAAAGCCGGACTGTCCGGATGGAGTGGGGCCCACCCTTCTCTCCCCACTCCAGCAACACAGGCCCTAAGAACAGGTTTTATGCAAACCCGAATTGCACAGACCTCTCCTGAACATTTCCCTGGTTGCTTTTAAATGACAGAAGTGAGAAATCTTGGGCACACATAGACCCCATCCACTACTTCTCCAGACACTCTGTCACATATCCTCCCCCCCTGTTTCAGACCCAGGGCTGGAACACATCTGGACATCAGACAATGTACACGGGACAAGGCATCTGCATTTCCCATTTGGGTCCCTGGCCTGTGCTTTACGGTAAACTGGTACTCTTGCAGGGCTAAGAACCATCTTGTTACCCTCCTATTTTTTTCCTTATTCTCACACATCCATTTTAAGGGAGCATGATCCGTGACCAATTCAAAGTGACGGCCAAGCAAATAGTAGCGGAGTGCTTCCAGGGCCCATTTAATAGCGAGGCACTCTTTTTCCACAATTGCATATTTTTGCTCATGATCATTAAGTTTCCTGCTCAGATACAGTACAGGGTGTTCCTCTCCATCCCTTACCTGTGACAGTACTGCCCCCAGTCCCACCTCAGACGCATCAGTCTGTAGGACAAACCCTTTCTTAAAATCTGGGGTTATCAGCACTGGCTGAGCGCACAGGAGGGTTTTTAAAGTCTGAAATGATTTTTCAGCCTCTTGTGACCACTTGACCATGACAGAGTCCTTCCCTTTTGTCAGGTCCGTTAATGGGGCTGCAAGGGAAGCAAAATTAGGTATAAATCGCCGGTAATAGCCTGTAATCCCCAAGAAGGCACGGACTTGCTTCTTGTTTACCGGTTGAGGCCACCTTTGTATGGCTTCGATTTTGTTTAACTGGGGCTTTACTAGGCCTCGGCCTATGATGTAACCTAGATACTTAGCATCTTCAAGACCAATGGCACATTTTTTGGGATTAGCTGTGAAGCCTGCCTCACACAGGGAATTGATAACCGCCTGCACCCTAGATAGATGGGATTCCCAGTCTGGACTTTGGATGATGATGTCATCCAGATATGCGGCGGCGTACTGTCTGCGGGGTCTTAAAATCTTATCCATCGCCCTCTGGAAGGTTGCAGGGGCTCCATGCAAACCAAACGGCAAGACCACATAATGAAACAACCCATCAGGAGTGGCAAAGGCAGTTTTCTCTTTGGCCTCATTTGTCAGGGGAATTTGCCAGTATCCCTTGGTTAGGTCTAGAGTGGTTATATACCTGGCATTTCCGAGCCTGTCAATGAGCTCATCAACACGGGGCATTGGGTAAGCATCAAACTTAGATATGGTGTTCAACTTTCGGAAGTCATTGCAAAACCTCCAGCTGCCATCTGGTTTGGGGATCAGAACTATAGGACTGGACCACTGGCTATGGGACTCTTCAATTACCCCAAGTTCCAACATTTTCCTCACCTCTTCAGAGATAAGCCCTCTCCTGGCCTCTGGTATTCTGTAGGGCCGCAGCTTAACCCTTTTCCCCGGTTCTGTAATGATGTCATGTTTTATGACAGAGGTGCGACCTGGGATCTCTGAGAAAAAATCCCTATTCTTAAAGAGGAATCCCTGCACTTCTACCTTTTGTGTCTTGGCCAGGGAGTCGGGAATTGTTACCTCTGGCAACAGGGGCTTCCCAGAGCACCGCTGCTCTGGTGGGAAGGAGGTGTCAGCTGCAAGTGATAGTCGATCTTTCCACGGTTTTATAAGATTAACGTGGTATATTTGCTCAGGCTTCCTCTTATCTGGTTGACGGATTTTATAGTTTACCTCATTTACTTTCTCTATCACCTCAAAGGGGCCTTGCCACTTAGCCAGGAACTTACTCTCTACTGTAGGGATCAGTACCAGAACCCGGTCACCTGGTGCAAAGGTACGTACTCTGGCACTGCGGTTATACACCCTTTGCTGTGCCCCCTGAGCCTGGGCCATATGTTCTCGTACAATAGGCATCACCGCAGATATACGGTCTTGCATTTGTACCACATGTTCTAGGACACTTCTATAGGGGGTAGCTTCTTCTTCCCAAGTTTCTTTTGCTATATCTAGCAGACCCCTAGGGTGGCGACCATATAGCAACTCAAATGGGGAGTAGCCTGTAGAGGACTGAGGCACCTCACGGATGGCAAACATGAGATAAGGGAGAAGGAAATCCCAGTTTTTCCCATCTTTGTCTACCACTTTTTTAAGCATGGCTTTTAGAGTTTTATTAAATCTCTCTACCAGTCCATCAGTCTGTGGATGGTAGACAGAGGTACGCAGCTGTTTAACTTTGAACAGTTTACATAACTCCTTCATGATGCGTGACATAAAGGGGGTACCCTGATCTGTTAGGATCTCTTTTGGTAGTCCCACGCGACTGAACACCTGCACCAACTCTTTAGCTATGGCCTTCGATGACGTATTACGTAAGGGTATAGCTTCCGGGTAACGAGTAGCGTAGTCCATGATTACGAGAATATGTTGGTGGCCTCGAGCAGATCTTACAAGGGGCCCCACCAGATCCATGGCTATTCTCTCAAATGGTATTTCAATGATTGGTAGAGGTACCAGGGGACTACGATAGTGTGGCCTAGGAGCCGAAATTTGGCACTCGGGGCAGGTGTCACAATAGTCTTTAACATCTTTATGGACCCCAGGCCAAAAGAACCTTTGAAGGACTCTGTCTGTAGTCTTTTCAGCTCCCAAATGCCCCCCCATAAGGTGACCATGAGCAATGTCTAGTACCGTGCGTCGGTACACTTTAGGAACCACCAGTTGTTCCACCAGATCCTCTCCCCTTTTTACCACCTGGTACAACAAGTCATGTTTCACAGCCATATGCGGGAAACAAACTCTGCCATCCGGTTCCACCAGTTTACCATCAATAGACTTCACATTTTCCCTGGCTCTAGTAAGGGTGGGATCTTTTAATTGCTCAGCACCAAATTGCTCTTTCCGTACTGCCAGGTCTGGCAAATTGTCATTAAGTGAGTCTTCCCTCTCTGGACTGCTCTGACCCTCTTCTAACCTATCACTATGGTCAGAGACCTCAGGCTCCCCTACCATGACAGACAAGGGAAACGATTCACCATCAACAGAAGTCTCTCTTAAATACCCACACCTTTCGGTACCTGGTGGTAGGTCATCTCCTTCCTGACAGGCATTTGAAAGTTTATGTTCCCATAGCTGCCAGAAATGTGGAAAATCCCGCCCCATGATGACATCATGCATTAACTTAGGCACTAAACCAACCATAAATTTTTCTGCCCCGTATCGGGTATTTACATCTACCACAGCAGTGTGATAATTACGGGTGTCTCCGTGTATGCAGGTTACCGCCATGGTTTTAGTTTGCCATTTCCTGGGGTTTACCAAATCCGTTTTTACAAGGGTGACCAGACTGCCTGAGTCCAACAAGGCACTCACATCTTTACCTTCCACCGTAATAACACACATTTGTTTCTCCCCCGCAGTATTTAGTAATACTACACACGCAGGCTGGGCATACAGTGATAAACGGCGGTTTATATATGAGGCATCACATTGCATTGGTTCACCATACATTGGGCAATTGGCAACAACATGACCTGGCATTTGACATCTGAAACATTTTATTAAGTCCCTATTAAGTCTCTTATAGGCCACAGATCTCCCTGGCATGGCTTGCCAGCTTCTAGAGCCTGGGCCTCCAGTCTCTCCACTTGCACCCACAGATACATCGCTTCTGCCAGCCCCCTTTTCCCTTAGAACAGTCTTACCAGGTAGTCCCGGAGATCTCCGCTGCAGGGCTGGGGGGCGCTGCGGCAGACTCAGTAGCTCCTCTGCGGATGTGTACCTCCCCACCATCTCCACCATCTGGTCAGCATTCTTGGGGTCACCGTGGTTCACCCACTTGCGCAAGGTAACGGGGAGGGCCCTTAAGTACCGGTCCATCACAACCCGTTCCACCATCTGAGGGCCTGTCAGGAACTCCGGCTGCAACCACTTCTTGGTCAGGTGTATGAGGTCGTGCATTTGGGAACGTGGAGGTTTATCCATACTGTAGTCCCAGTTGTGCACACACTGAGCACGGACTGAAAGAGTAACCCCAAGGCGTGTAAGGATCTCCTTTTTTAGCATAACATAGTCCATAGCATCCTGATTCTCCAGGTCAAATATGCCTTTTGGGGTTCTCCTGAAAGGAAGGGGGCCAACAGTCCGGCCCACTGTGCCTTTGGCCAACCTTCTCGCTCGGCAGTCCTTTCGAAGGTGGTAAGGTAGGCCTCCACGTCATCTGCGGTTGTCATCTTTTGCAGAAAGTGACTAGCCCTTATGGCGGCATGAGGGGCCTCTGCCATCCCTGGGACCCGTCCAGCGACACTGGTCAGTTGCTGCACCACAACTGCTAAGGTCTCCCGATCTTTTCTTTGCGCCTCTTGTGCAGCCTCCAGTTGGGCCGTCAGCCTGCGGCTGGTTTCCTCAAGCGCCTTTTGCTGTACTAGGGTAGCCTCCCGCTGCACTCGGGTAGCCTCCTGTTGAGATGCAACAGCTTGCAACATAGCTTTAACCACATCCTCCATTTTCCAAGAGGCAGAAAACAGTCTTTGGTGCACCGCACAAAACTGGACTCTGTCCCTTTAAATGTTCAGGTTTTTTTTTTTTTTTTCTTATGCCAGAATTTGGTGTGCGCGCATCCTCCACCACATGTAAGGGATTAGGTAGCGGGGCTGTCGTCTCCTGGGTAGACAGGCACAGTTTAGCAGGCACACCGACGAAGTTACAGTCCACACGGCTCTAACTATACAGCATGAACCCTCCCTGACCAAGTGCCGGCCTAATACCAAGCACCCAAACAAAATAGCAAAGTCCGTACCTCTTGTAGTGCTCTCACAGGCTCCATGCAGGTAACCTGTTCCCAGGCTGAGCGAGCTGTGTCTGCATTCTCAGCCTTATATCAGGCCAGCACACCTGAGGAGTAATTACCTGACAGCCCAAAATCCGGACTGTCCGGATGGAGTGGGGCCCACCCTTCTCTCCCCACTCCAGCAACACAGGCCCTAAGAACAGGTTTTATGCAAACCCGAATTGCACAGACCTCTCCTGAACATTTCCCTGGTTGCTTTTAAATGACAGAAGTGAGAAATCTTGGGCACACATAGACCCCATCCACTACTTCTCCAGACACTCTGTCACATAGGGCATACGTTTAAATTACATGGAGTGGGATATAATAGGACAGAACTACAACTCCCAGCTTTTCTAGGATGTTATGGCTTATCCTAGAACACCACTAACCTCTCCTCCAGGCACAAGAAGCTCCGCCCCCTCACAGGGATATGCCACAGGTCTTTCACCAGTCCTCTGCACTGGTCACATGATGATGACATCACCAAAGGTCCTTTAGACTTCTGCTGCTCTGCCATTCCTTGGCTTCCTGCACTGGTCACATGGTTGATGACATCACTTAAGGTCCTTCTCCACCTCTTACATTCTCAGGTAGCCATACAAGTGTAATTAGTGGGCGGGGCCTATCCTCCACTGCGGGGCCCCTTCCCCCAGGGGCCCTATAGCAGCTGCGTGGTCTGCCTCTATTGGAGATTATTACAAATAGGTTACACAAAACATAGACATACACATAAAACGGTAATTAAGTATACTATGTTAAATAGACCCGGAAAAAGTAAGTAAAAACCCACTCAGTGTACAGAGATACACCAAACAACAAGAATGAACTGAGATTAGACGGGTATATCATCAAAAATAAATCCTTTATTAAATAAATGGCATATAGACGAGAACATAAGACAACAGATAAAAAATGGCTACATCTGAGGAGGCATATCAGCACAGGTGAAACATGGGGGGGAGGGATGGAGTATAAAAAAGGAGGTAGAAAAGAGGAGTACAATACCTCACTAATTTCTGCATGTACTTCTGCAACCACACTTACTCAGTATATAGGGGCAAAACAAAACTTGAAAGTACTAAAGTGCAAGTGCAAATGGTAAAACACCATATCAGTAAATGGTTGCAGACTACACCACAACATATAGATGTGTGATAGTTCCAAATAGGTATATGGGACCATACAACAGCCAAGAGAGAATGTTAAAGTGCAAGTGCATAAGGAGTCACCACATCAATGGTCCAATATCACAATTGTAACTGTGGTGACAACCTGAACCTCCATATACATACAGATATGGCTCAGGTGCACAGCAACATCCACCTATGGATAACCCAAGTGGATATAGCTAAACACCAGAGCCAGTAAGCACATCCCCCAAAGTCCACAAAAAACATAGGATATCTACATACCCATGATATGGGGATATACACCTCAGGAGAGGTACGTAACCCCCGACGCGTGTTTCGGAGGATGCCTTCCTCTGGGGGCAGGCTCTCCTTGTGAATGCGCTTCTTATAAAGGACCTTACACACCTGTGTCACATATTTAATTGATCTAAAAATGCCCCATTGTAAGCAGGAGTATGGGAGGAGGGAAGTTGGGGGCGGGCGAAGTAATGCAGTCGGCCGCACATCTCGCCCCACCCACATGACGCGTCAGAGCCGCGACGGCCAATCGCGCATCCGGCAGCGCCAAAAAAGAGGCAGGGAATTATAATATAAAGGCCAAGCATAGGTTACAGTATAAAAATAATGTGAACTAAAGTGCTGTGCATAGATACATAAGACATATATAGTAAAAGAGTATGAAGTGAGTACTCCATATAATAGAGGAATGAGTAGTAAATCTTCCATGTCGATGGGCGTCCTAAAGGGATCTTGTCCCCCCAATATATCCTAAGAGCTCCATATAACAAGGGGCGAACAGGTGTAGAAGGAACCAGGTGTACTTAGGAATATAAAAACACATATATAAGTATCCATAAAATAAACTAGGATGCAAAAAACAAGGGTGCCAATGCTTAAAAAATATATTAAAAACGAAAATGTGTGGCACTCAGAGAAATGGAGCGAAACCCAAGACCTCATTGAGACCTTTTGGTTGCATGGTATCTAGGATCCAGATCCACCTGGTCTCACGTTGAGCCAAGTTTTTCGCTATGTTGCCACCCCGCATCCCCAAATCCACTTGATTAATGCCACGTACCCTCAAAAGGTGGGGCGAGATGTGCGGCCGGCTAACTGGCCATTGGCCGGCTGCATTACTTCGCCCGCCCCCAACTTCCCTCCTCCCATACTCCTGCTTATAATGGGGCGTTTTTAGATCAATTAAATATGTGACACAGGTGTGTAAGGTCCTTTATAAGAAGCGCATTCACAAGGAGAGCCTGCCCCCCAGAGGAAGGCATCCGCCGAAACACACGTCGGGGGTTATGTGCCTCTCCTGAGGTGTATATCCCCATATCATGGGTATGTAGATATCCTATGTTTTTTGTGGACTTTGGGGGATATGCTTACTGGCTCTGGTGTTTAGCTATACCCACTTGGGTTATCCATAGGTGGATGTTGCTGTGCACCTGAGCCATATCTGTATGTATATGGAGGTTCAGGTTGTCACCACAGTTACAATTGTGATATTGGACCATTGATGTGGTGACTCCTTATGCACTTGCACTTTAACCTTATGCACTTTAACCTTATGCAATTGTGGTCCCATATATCTATTTGGAACTATCACACATCTATATGTTGTGGTGTAGTCTGCAACCATTTACTGATATGGTGTTTTACCATTTGCACTTGCACTTTAGTACTTTCAAGTTTTTTTTTGCCCCTATATACTGAGTAAGTGTGGTTGTAGAAGTACATGCAGATATTAGTGAGGTATTGGACTCCTCTTTTCTACCTCCTTTTTTATACTCCATCCCTTCCCCCCATGTTTCACCTGTGTTGATATGCCTCCTCAGATGTAGCCATTTTTTATCTGTTGTCTCATGTTCTCGTCTATATGCCATTTATTTAATAAAGGATTTATTTTTGATGATATACCCGTCTAATCTCAGTTCATTCTTGTTGTTTGGTGCCTCTATTGGAGGTACACCACTGGAGGTACACCGGAGCAACCATCAAACCGCTGATGAGAGCATAGAGTTAAGTCTCATGCACACAACCGTATGTATTCTGCGCTCCCCAAAAATATGGATGACGTCTGTGTGCATTCTGTATTTTGCGGAACGGGACAGCTGGCCCCTAATAGAACAGTCCTATGTCTGTGGACAATAATAGGACATGTTATATTTTTGTGAGATTAGATGCAATATGGAAACAGAATGCACACGGAGTCATTTCTGTTTTTTTGCAGCCTCATTGAAGTGAATGGTTCCGCATACGAACCCCAAAAAAAACTAAACGGATACGGAAACAATACGTTCATGCGCATAAGTCCTTACTGTAGGAGTTGCAATTATGTTTTATCCACATTTCTCCCACTTCACTAAAGTTTGCATAATATAATATTTTCAGTCACTTGGTCAGTTTTAGGAGCATCTGCTGTCCATGTGAATATTTCAAATGTCATCTTTGTCACCTTTCAGCAGCCTTCTCAGTCCTCTAAAAAATGTCTAGGGTAATACAGTAAATAGTAGATGGGGCGGAGACAGGGGTACACCGCCAATGAGGCGAGGTGAGGCGATTGCCTGTGGCAGCATCAGGTAGGGACAAGTGGGGGGCAGCGGAAAGGCCTGCATATTCAACTGTACCGCTATATTAACCCGTATGTTTGTCGCACTATATGTAATGTTTTCAAAGTCTTTAACATTAAGGCTGGACGGAGGTTAGGTTGAGAATTTGGCATGGGGGTAGGGGGTGTCATTTCAGTTTTCACCTCAGGGAGCAGAAAGGCTAGATGCACCCCTGGGTGGAGGACGGTGTATTTGCAGCTTCCATGTCTTTCTGATTATTTGAAGCTGCATGCTGAGCTCGGGGAAGGGGAGCAGAAGTGGGAAGATATCTGTCTAGCCTAGTGCTGGGCACAACAATATGGGGTATCTGAGAATCAAATAATCCTTCTATGTATTAAATTGTAATCTGTACTTGTAAACAGGTGCGACGGCATGGAACTCAACCCCGTAATCAGACAACAGATCCGCCAGAGTGTTGCTCCTCAGGATGAAAAGCAAAGTTTGCCTTTTCCTAGACAGCAACTACTTAACCAAAGCACATTAAGAAGTCATAGGGTAAGCACATAAAGCAGAAATCACATACTTAAATCCTAATCCACGATATATACTATTCTATACAGAACCATCCAATGAAAATCATTATACACTGCGGTATACTTTTTTTTTTTTTTTTGTATTGTGCCTGAGATTTTCAAACGCAGTGTGAAAAAAAAGCCTAAAAGCCTAAACATGGCTAAACTGCATATTACTGTACTATACATTATCACTAGAAGTTTGAGAATAAAAAAAATTCTAGAATTGCTTCTATTAAAAATTGCAATTGTGCACATGGCTTTAGAGGAAATATCAAAAGTTTGTTCCCTTGAAAAGCTAGACTTCAAGAGATGCCCCTTATCTAACAGACATTTATGACATATTTCATTGATATTTACAGCTTTATTCTTTCAAAATTTTGATACAACAGGGAAATTTTTCAGTAGGCTGATGCTCAAGGTACCTCCAAAGCCCTCTTTTCCGCAGCAAGCCAGGTACATAATCAACTCTCAGCAGTAAAATGCTGCCCATAGCTGCACACGCCCTCCTAAATTCAACAGCTGAAGCCACATCGCAACTCCTAAGCCCCCTGCTTCATTCCTTCATCAGAGACAACTGGAGGAGGGCAGTTATTGATGCCACCACAGAGGGACAGTATGTTGTGCTGCACTGCGGTATTTGTTTCTGCTGGGATGGTATTTTGCACTATGGCATTGCTGGACCCACCTAGTTGTGTTGCCCCACCTTCTGTCAACTTGGACCCACCTACAACATGAATTTAGTTGTTTTTTTCCAGGACCACTTTAAGTTCCCAGTCCACCCCTGCAACTTTATGCTAGATTTCTATACAAATGGATAGTACATTGTATCCCTAATATTTTTAAGTTAGGATTTTTGCTCTACGCCAGGTGTGTACATCTGTATACTAAATAATGCATACAGAAGGATACTATATAGTAACCAAAGGCATCTACAGTGTATGCAAAAAGGGGGAGATTTATCAATATCTGCGCATTTCAGGATACATTTGATTTGCCTAGAAGCTGAATTTCCTTGTGCTTCGTGTAAGCGATTTAACCTGAAATACCATAAAAAAACTAAAAAAAACATACTTACCTCCTCCATTTGCTTGCGACGGACCGCCAGCCGCCATCTTGATTGAAGATCTCGTCCGAAATCCCATGTGTGATGACGTATGACGTCACCACGTTGGCCGGCGTGATGATGTAATCTCGCGCTGCGCAAGATTTTGCCCCAGATCTTTAAACAAGATGGCGGCGGCCGGTCTGTTGCGAGCAAATGGAGGCGGTAAGTTTGATTTAATTTTTTTTAAAGTTCATTTTACACAGTTTTTACACTCAGATTCCGCGATCATGTATGAACGCGGCATCTGAGGGGTACAATGACGGGGGGGGGGGCGGCGCTATCGCTGCTCCCTGTCATTGCACCCAACTTAGAAAAAATGCGCTTCGTGACAAAGTCATTTGTAGTTTGCAAATTAGTAATACACGGGCGAGGTCCCATGGGCATTCTGCATCACGGATATGGACCCATTCACTTGAATGGGTCTGCAAATCCGGAGATGCGTAATGGTGCGAAACGGAAGCACGGAACAGAACCCTATGGGAGCACTACGAAGTGCTTCCGTGGGGTTTCGTCCCGTACCGTTCTGCAAAAAGATAGAACATGTCCTATCTTTTTGCAGAACGGCCAGATCGCGGACCCATTAAAGTGAATGGGTCCCCGATCCGCTGCAGCTGCCCCATGGACGGCGTTCGTGTGCATTTCATTTTCCGTTCTTCTGATCCTACAGAGCAGGAAAAAAACAAACAAACAGGATTCTGTAAAAAAATTGATCCTGTTCCATCAGAGGGCTCATGCACACGAACGTGTGTGGCCCATGCCCGTATTGCGGCCCACAAACAGCAGGCATGCAATATATGGGCACTGTCCATGTTCGTTACGTATCAAGGATGAGGACCCATTAACTTGAATGGGTTCGCAATCCAATAGATACGGAGTGGTGTGGAATCGAGGCACTGAGCAGAGTCACAGAGTGGAAGCACTGTGGAGCGCTTCCGTGGGATTGCAGTCCTTGCCTCATCACCGCAAAAAAAAATTCTATTTTTTTTTTGGCAGTGTGAACTGAATCTTTGTGCATCTGCAAATGGCGGGCACAATTTGTGGTCCGCAGCACGGGCAGCACACATTCATGTGCATGAGCCTTTATGCACATTTGGCATCTGTGTAAGCCATTTCCATCTGAGATCTGCTTTTCAGATGGGGAAAAAAAGTCATGCATGTAGTACATTTTTTTTCCCATCTAAAAAAATCGGATCTCAAATGGATGCCAAAAGTGCATGACTGATGCAACAGGATCAGTTTTTTTTGCAGGATCCTGTTTTTTTTTCTGTTCTTCTGTCCGATCAGAAGAACAGAAAATGAAAGAGATGCAAACTCTCCCTTAGGCTTTATGCACACGACTGTATTTTATGGTCCGCATGGAACAGCTGGCCCCTAATAGGACAGTACTATCCTTTTCTGTAAGTAACGTGCTCACAACCTTCTTGTAGAAAGTGGGAAAGAGGAGCATTTCAACCAGGATCAAAACAAGTACCGTATTTTTCGCCGTATAAGACGCACTTTTTTCCCCTCAAAAGTGGGGGGGAAATAGCAGTGCGTCTTATACGGCGAATGCTGCTGATTTTGCAGAGTTTTCAATCATACACCCGCCGGGTGTATCAGCTGTGAGGGAGGAGGGGCTGGGGGCCGGCATCTGCATTTATAATGACAGCGGGGCCCGTGCAGTGACTGTATTCTACTACACGGGCCCCGCTCACTGTATAATCGTATCTCTAATAGTAAATTGTTATGTACATAATCGCATAATGAGCGCTGTGTATTACTTACAACTACAAGCGCTCGTCGCTCGGTAGGTAGCAGAGAGGAGGGAGGAGGCAGGCTGGGAGGACGGACGTTGGCAGTGTGAGTCATACGTCACGCGCCTGCGCCGCCCACTTTTTGAATGAAGCAGGCGGCGTGGGCGCATGACGTATGACTCACGCTGCCAGCGCCCGTTCTCCCAGCCTGCCTCCTCCCTCCTCTCTGCTACCTACCGAGCAGCGAGCGCTTGTAGTTGTAAGTAATACACAGCGCTCATTATGCGATTATGTACATAACAAATTACTATTAGAGATACAATTATACAGTGAGCGGGGCCCGTGTAGTAGAATACAGTCACTGCACGGGCCCCGCTGTCATTTTAAAACCAGACGCCGGCCCCCAGCCCTGTATTGAGGGTCATTCACTACAGGGACACTTATGGAGGGGATCTGTGGATGACACATAGCATAAGATGCTATATATGTGTCATCCACAGATCCCCCCCATAACAGTGTCATACACAGATCCTCATAACAGTGCCATCCAGAGAGCCCAATAAGAGCCACCCACAGATCCCCCATAAGTGTCACCCACAGATCCCCCATAAGTGTCACCACAGATCCCCCATAAGTGTCACCCACAGATCCCCCATAAGTGTCACCCACAGATCCCCCATAAGTGTCACCCACAGATCCCCCATAAGTGTCACCCACAGATCCCCCATAAGTGTCACCCACAGATCCCCCATAAGTGTCACCCACAGATCCCCCATAAGTGTCACCCACAGATCCCCCATAAGTGTCACCCACAGATCCCCCATAAGTGTCACCCACAGATCCCCCATAAGTGTCACCCACAGATCCCCCATAAGTGTCACCCACAGATCCCCCATAAGTGTCACCCACAGATCCCCCATAAGTGTCACCCACAGATCCCCCATAAGTGTCACCCACAGATCCCCCATAAGTGTCACCCACAGATCCCCCATAACAGTGCCATCCACAGACCACAATTTGTTCAAAACCCACCAAAAGTACACCTTTTGGTTCAAAATATTTTTTTTCTTATTCTCCTCCTCAAAAACCTAGGTGCGTATTATGGGCCGGTGCGTCTTATACATTTGAGATACCTATCAAGATACAATGTATCAATAAAAATAGGATAGATCTGAATTCCTAGAAATAAAGCGAGGAATCCAGCATCGAAGTTTGAAAATATTGTGGGTTTCTTTATTCGGTGTAGTACAGATCCATACAGTGACAGCATCACCTCAGTGTTCCAAATTATCTGAATTCCTATCTACTCTTTGTGGAAATGCTGACTCAAAACGCATAAGTCATATTGCTTTTAAGATGTTCATTTGTGTCCTATATTGAATAAAGTTATTGGAATTTAACTGAAGTGCTGGACAATCAAATATTATTTTTTCTACCTATGCAGAGCAAATTATTCCTCTTGTTTTCTATGTACTCCTTAGCTTAAAGGGGTTGGCTCATTTCAGACATGAATGGCACATGGCTAATGTATACCATCAGTGTCGGGTTCCGCCTCCAGAACGGAGCTTCTAAAATGAAGGAGAACCCACCCTGCATGTGCGGTGTGCTGTCCATCAACTGCTATGGGAGTTCTGAAAATAGCAGAGAGCACTCTGCAAACATAGCCACCATGCCATTTATCACTATGAGACTGCTGGAAAAAGATGACCCGATGCTCTGGTATTTTCATAACTCCCATAGTGGTGAACGGGGGGTGTCAGCACATTATTTCTGTTCACTCTGAGGGTCCTATCTGACATTGATGGCATATCTTAGAAATGAGACTACCCCTTTAAAAACTTTCCCATAAGCCTGTTCTGCAAATTAATTACATAAAGCAATAACAGGATGTATGTGATGCTAGATTAGAACAAAAAATAATAGCATCTATTATGCTGTATGCAATTATAGTTATGCATGCAACATTTTGGATTTATTTTCGCAAAAATGGGCGACCCATACTTTAGAAGCTGTAGTTGTAGTATCTAATCTATCTTAACCCCTTAAGGCCTCATGCACACGGCCGTTGGGCGGCCGTGGACGTATTGCGGCCAGCAAACGGCGGGTCGGCAATCCACAGCTGCCGGCCCTGTGCACCCCGCATCCCGGATTTGGACCCATTCACTTGAATGGGTACGCAATTCCGGAGATGTGGAACGGAGTCACGGAACGGAAAACCATGGTGTTTCTTTCCATGGTTCTGCACCGCCAAAAAAATGACATATTTTTTCGCGGTGCGGACATACCACGGACCCATTCAACTTGAATGGGTCCGGCCGCTGCGCGGATGTTGCCCTTGCATTGGGGACCGAAATTGCGGTCCCAAATGCATGGAACGGCCGCCCAACGGCCGTGTGCATGAGGCCTAAGGACTGGGCCCATTTTAATTGAATTTTTGATTTTTCCTCCCCACATTCCAATAGCCATAACTTGTGTTTTCCATTCACATAGCCATATGAGGGCTTAATTTTGCCAGACAATATGCATTTTTTTTTGCCCCATATAATTTACCATGTCTTGTCATGTAAAACGGGGAAAAAAATTATTTGTGGGGTAAAATTGAAAATAAAAAACACAATTCCGCCAATGTTTTTAGGGTTGTGATATTATGGTGTTAACTGTGTGATAAAAATGACATGAAATCCGATTACGGCAATACCAAATTTGTATAATTCTTATATTTTTCCATTACTAAAAAAATATAAACCTTTGAAATAAAATCATATTTTTCTTTGCATCACCATACTCTGACAGCCATAACTTTTTAAAATTTAAGTCTACAGAGCTGTAAGAGGACTTGTTTTTTCAGAGCAAATTTTAGTTTTTATTGGTACCATTTTTGGGCTTCATACTAATTTTTTGTTGGGGGGAAAGGTAACTAAAAATGGTGAATTATGTTTTTATTGTTTTCTTCTGTTGTTTTTTTTATAGTGCAGACATTATCAGATTCGGCGATACCTGCTATGTTCTTTTGTTGGTTTTTTGTTGTTGTTTATATATTTTAATAAGTCAAATTGGGAAAAGGGGGTGACTTTAACTGTCAATAATTTTTTAGACTTTTTTTTTCTTTAAACCTTTTTACACAATAATTTTTAGCCCCTTTAGGGATTTAGAAGCAGGGATCTTTTGATCCCTTGTCCCATTTACCATAATAGAGATCTATTATGATGATTGGGATGCTGCTGCTCTACATGCTGAGTTGTGCCTCGTGCACAGCTAACAAGTCAGATTACCATGACAGGCCCGGGAACCTTCACCAGGCCCCAGGTGGTCATGGTAACCTGTCAGAGCCCCATGATTTCACTGCTGAGGCTCTGATCAGAAGGCGGAAGGAGCCGCATCCCTCTGCCTAACCTTAAAGATGCCGCAATCGCCTTTGAACATGGCATCTGAGGGGTTTCCCTTGAAAAATTCTGCCCTAACAAATCTGAAAATACTCTACTTTGTCCTCATACTTTGCTTCCCTATTTAGGTGGAGGCTATGTTTATGGTGACACATTCATTTTAATTTATGTATCGACTTGGAAACTGCATTAGTATATTCTGAATTATCCTGGTATTCTATATGCGCAGATCACATACAATACAATAATGTGGCTGCTGACTATCACATTTCTAATAGCAGCAATATTGTAGGCTATAAAATGCAATACAAATCACAAATGAATGAAATTAGTGATTTCAGTGTGTGTATTTATGTGTGGTAAATTGTAGGATATTTCAGAAATAAAACATATTCAATATAACTTGTAGACAAACTTAGTAAAGTCACTTTGGAGACAACTATAGAAGAGAAAATGAACCAGATGTTACTCAGCAGGGGTAGTCAGACTATAATAATATAGCTGTGTGCAGAATAGTAGACATATAATGCATGCACTTTGCTTGATTAACTTGACTTAATAGGGTGAGAGAACCTAAATGAGGCGTAAAGTACTAGCACGTAAAAACATTGGCCCACATTTACTGATCCAGTCTAATTTGTAGACAAACTAAATGTAAACAGACAGTCTATGAACCAAAATTATCACAGAGTCTGATAATGGATGATAAATCTGCCACATCTTCACACTGTCTAATCTAGTTCACGTAATAGTTGGTTAGCGCACCCTGAAAATGTGTCCGTGTGTCCTTAAAATCTGTCCCAATGTACTCAAATTCTGCCCATCAAAAACTGTTCACCAACTCTAAGTTTTTCTAATTTGCACCACTTTCATGCACCAGAATCATAGATTTCAGCTTCATAAATG